>NW_026623370.1:589752-607515 GCF_030028575.1 Malurus melanocephalus
GCAAAGTGCAAAATGTCTGGGAATTTGTGTTCTGTTGTGCCCAATATAAAAAGTTCAGTTAGTCTTGGCCAGATTTTCACAGTATTCCGTTTTCAAATGAAAAAGAAATTCAAAATCTAGACTTGGTTAGGTTTGTTTGGTTGATTTATTTTCTTGGGTTTTTTTTCATTTTGTTCACTGAGAGACTTTGTTGTAGGATATTTAGYGCAGAGTGACCAAGTTACTGTAAAAGAGCAACTATAACATGCAGTATCTTGTCTTTTTTGTCCTTTTTTTCATGATACAGTGTCCATCACATACAGACATTCGCATCACTTAAGAAACTGGCACTGAGTGTTTAATTTCTGCCACTGCTGTAATTTCCTGATGCCTGTCTCCCTGAACTGCTAGTTGGTTTACCATCTGCTTCCATGTGTGCAAATCTGCACCTCATTGACAATCTTATACAGGTTTGTCAAGGCKCCTGGAGTTCTGTGGGCATCACCAGAACACAATATTAAAGAGGCTGTCAAAACAGCCTTAAATATAGKACATAAACATAGCATACAAGATAATTTTTAAACAGGTTTTGGTTTAGGTCCCTATTGCATTGACAACGTCAGACTTCAAACAAAAGAATTCAAGATTTCCCTTTTGCATCTAAGACTGGAGTGAACAAGAAATAATGTAAGAAAAGAAAAATTAAAATTAAAACCCCAGCCTTCAGAAGTGTAATGTCTGTATAAACAAAGAGCTGTTTCACAGAGGCAAAGGAAGATTTTTTTTTTTTTTTTTTTTTTTTTTTTTGTGATGACATAATGCCAGAGTGAGCTTTTTACCACTTAACTCTGAAGATCTGGGCAAAACAGAATTGAAAGGTAAAGCTGTCCCACAGCTGATCATCAGAGCTCTATGGAGCTATTCCATATGGCTTTAGAGCAGCCATTTCAGTGCTCTAAAGTTGGCTCATGCTCATTTTAATKTGTATTTGAATTCAAAACCAGAGATAACAGTCTGAAGTAAAAGTAATTCTCTGCATCTTACATGAGTGGAAGTCAGTCACGTTCACATCTCTGGGCCAAKGCTGGAGAAGCAATAACAGGTCATGTGCATGGGAAGTAACAGTCTGTCCAGAATATGGTGTCTTGTTCTTAGTTTAGACAGTGTCTTATTTAAAATAGATTTGGGGCACACTGGGATTCAGTAAGTAATGTAAAGTGTACCTACAGCTGCAGCAAGCAATAAAACAAGGTGARTCAGGATGGCAGTGTTGCATTTCATAGTGGTTTTCTCACTACTTCAAGTCTATATGTAGAAAAACACTGAGTCATCTAAAAATTAAACTAGATCTTGTCTTTCAGTCTTATTAAGTGCTCAGTTTATTCTCTTAGATGATGCTCTGCCAGGTATCTGCCACTTGCTACATCTTTGTTCCTTTAAAAGCATTTTCCATTTATGCAGTGTTTTACATATTGAATGACATGCATGAATGACAGGAAAAAAATAAGGGATACTAAAAATCTTATGATAGAGTTTGCTCATGAAGGAATAAAATGTAAAATTAATGAAGGTTAGGCAAAGAAGCAGAAGGAGAATATGGAGTGGTCTGTCCATATATTCCAGCTCATGCATTATTTTTTCTTTTTTTTTTTTTACTTTGAAATCACTCCAGTAACCATAACTGCTTCAACATTAGATACACAATAAATATTATATTTGGTTCTTCTTTAGCTTTACCATTACTTTATATCCCAATACTGTGCAGCACTACAGCACATATATCACCACCTCAAACTCCTGTGCCTGAAATCAAGGTATAAACTGGTGATACTTTGCTGCTGTAGTGTGTTAATATTCTGGTTGCTAAGGTGATGCACTTACTGAATTAACTCTTGATGAGTAGTTTGCCTGAATAACACAACAATGTGAGTCAGTGCAGAGACTGTACAATGACAGCTGGAGAACTCCTGATTTTTCAAGTTGTATCCTTTAAAATTAGTGTAGACATTCCCAACTTCCACTGCATTTTGCAGCACAGCTTACAGATATGCCTAATTTTCTACAGTGCCACCAAAATAAAACAATTAAAAATTTCCCCATACTCCAGAAAACAGAATTTGTTACTGCTGGTTTCTTTTTTTTTCTTTTCCCCCTCCCCCAAAATGACAGCAATATTATAGCACTCCGGACACTGCTTTAAAGGGAGAAACAAACATGGACACTTTTCTGTGTTCACTGGGTATCTATTAATGATGTTAAAGCCTCAATAAGCTGAATGATGTTAAAGCCTCAGTGAGGAACTCACAGATTTTGGATGATTGAGTTGGAATAAAGAAGGGACAGGAGACAGCTTCTTGGGGAAAAAAAAAAAAAAAGCCTATTTGCCTCCTCCTGCCCCCATCTATCTGCACTYCTATCTTTACTCAGCCAGAAAACATTTCAGTGAACACCCATCCTTGCAATTTGGAAAAAGCATTTAGTGATGCTATCATCTTCCTACTTTGTACTTGGAGCCACCTACACGTGACATTGTGTTTCTCTAATAGGCCATTATGCTGTCTGCTTGAAAGCGTTTGTTTGATACRACTCCTTGCAAAAGTACTAGAACTCACATTTACTTCTATCTTTTGAAAATGTATTTCAGAATGTCTTTTTCCATTTTTCTATTTTTTTTTTATTCTTTTAATGATGCTACTTCCAAATGCAAGAAGCTCTCTCCTGTAACTTCAGATCTGCTCTCTCATTTTGTGGTTGATCCTTCATAACAGTCAGGAAGGCTGCGGTTAAGTTCATTGGTTTTAACACTCTGCCCTCCCTGCATTACTACACAAAAAACTCAGATTTAGGAAAAAAATCCATCCAGCTCTCACTATCCCCAGAGATATCTGGGTAATTCCCACTGAATGAAGGGGAAGAAGTSCTGGGGTCTGCTTTCAGAGCTGACAGCCTTTCAAGAACCGCTGTTAACCAGATTCAAATAACCAATAAGGACATTCAGAGACAAGCTGGAAGAGACAGTTCAGTTCTTTCCTTAAATTATAAGCAATAACAATTTTTAAAAATAACTTTTCTCATTCMAATTTTAGTTGTCATTAAAAATCAAAATTGAAATCAAGACTCATCTGTCTTTTGGACACAAYGGTTGGACATCCATGTTGAAAGCAGAGAGGCCTTTCATTTTATAACCTTATTTCAGAGGCATTCTGTTTGGAGAAAGCCTGAAGATCAGCCAGAGGAGCCAGGTGATGCAGACTGGGAACTGCAGACCACTCCAAGCATGTGACACAGAGCAATCATCAAGGTGAGCAGTTATAGATGCAAATGAGCTCTAATACTGAAAGACGTGAGCTGCCAAAGTTCTGAGCTATCTGCATAYACAAAAGTCACTCAGTGCCAGCTCTAGGTGACATTGAGGAAGATCACTGCATTTCAGTGGCTAAAAAGTTGAGGGGAAATGGGATTGTTTACTCTTCTGCCTCTCCATTTTAACATTCAACCTACAAGGGATTTTTSAGGGCAGAGATATCCAAAGCCTTCTTGTGTGTGTAGTGAGGAGTCGATTGATGCAGAAACCACTCCCTACTCTTCCCTGCTGCTCTAAGACCTTAAAAATAGCCCACAGACAACACCTGCATAGTCTTTTAACCCATGTACTTAGAACAAGCAGCTCCTGGAAGATGTGAATGTCCCTTCCCTTCAGCCACCACACTCCTGGTCTCCTGAAGGAAAAGTGGGACGCAGAAATGGCAGGCAGATATTCCTGACTCCTGGAAGAACACCATGCTGTGAAAACAGCCGTGGGAAGTAGCACTGGTTCCTCAATAAGATTGGGTCCTTCTTGATAAATTTTGTTGCTAGGGTCAAGTCAGCCTCTTTATACCCAAGCCGCAACTCAAGTGATCTTCCTTTGAAAGTTTTCTATTCCTTGGCAATCACCATTTCCAAAAGTGAGTCAGTTCCACAATAGTATCTCCTTGTGGCAGTCACCCCACACAGCTCCCCCAAAACCCAGACACAGACCAAGTAAGGAGCATGTCCATGTGCCTTGCCACTGCTGATAGTCTCCTACCCCAAGCAGATCTGCTTTTCCAATGCTAATGACAACCCTATAATTGCATCTTTTTCTTTTTGTTTTMCTCCTTTGAATACTCTATCCCTTGAATGGATGGGATTCCAGAGCTCTAAAGCTCCTTGAAAGAAAAGGAAGATATCCACGGTCACTTTCCCGGACTACAGAGGTGGATTTCTGTTCCTGCCCAGAACTATGCAGTATTTATTTCCCCTTCTGGCTTTCTTATGCTTTGCTCTTGAGTAATGAGAGTTTCTTGACTGGCAAGAGCACTGATCAGACCAGTAATAATCTGCTTACATGCTTCATCAGTGAAACAGAGCTAGGCTACAGCAGGCTTGTACTGCACATCGTCACCATACCCATTGGGGATTAGAGTGATTATAGCAGTGACCAAGGCCACGGAAAGGATTTTTTCCTAATCGTGCTTTTCCTGCTGACACGCTATCTGCAGCAGCCATTTCTTCAGCCAGGTTAATGAAACCCTCTTTCATTTGTRTTTTCTCACTTAAGATGACAACTGCTATAAAAAAAGATAACCTCTCTGACCTCAGCCATTATCTCTCACAGAGGTTTTTCATCACTGAGTCTATTAATTGAAAGTACAGAGTCAGAAGAGCAGCACTCTACATAGTTTAGTTGCTAATCATGTGAAACCTGGGTCCCAGTGAGGAATTTATGTATAACACTAATTATGACTGACATTCCCTGGTAGGGTGGGAGATAAAAATCACATCACAGTGTAGCTGGAATGGTCTTGCAACCTCTCTACAGCTGGCTTAATGTTTCTATACAAATACCTTGACCTTTAGAAAAGAGAAAGGGGAGGAAAAGCAGAAGATGTTTTTAGAGTTAAATGATTCCCATTTGTAGCTCTATGAATGGCACATTTGGTCCAATTTCCAGTCTCTGGCATTTCTAAACTGCCATGTTGCAAATAGGCAGCAAGCTGTAAACTTTCTCCCTCGAGGGAAGGCAGGCAATCAAGTCAGTTCTCCAGCCAGCAGGTTTGTGATGCTGCTGAGACAGAAATCCAGCACCCACTGACATTTTCTGCTGCATGGGGGCAGCTCCGTGAGATGACAGCAAGGTAAATACAGCAACAAGGAGCTACTGAGAGATCTGCATAAATGGCACCTCTGCAAAGGCACAAAGGTGGTGGAGAACAGGGACTAAGTTCCTTTTACCCACTCTGCACTGCTCTTCATTCACACAGGTACTGGAGAAGGTGGTTCCAGGATTAGTGTTTATTCCTCTCATTTTCCARTGTTGTAAAAGGGACTGGGAAGAGAAAGGAAAAGAAAAAAAAAATGCAAATAATCAATATGGGGAGAAAATGGAGGCTCTGAAGSAAAATCRCACAGGGATGGTCATCCTGCAGGTCTTGCCTTTTTCCAGCATCACTAGGAGGTATTGTTGATATAACAAATGTAAGGAGTCATCACCAGTCACCAGCCACCAACTTTATAATGCAAATAAGTATTTCCAATGGGGGATTAGTSTAGGAATCTGATCTGACTGTTTGCCACAGATTTTAATTTACTCCTGTTCCACCATACAGTGGACATTTCACTGTGATCCAAGAAGTGGTGAAAATTGACTGACAAATGGGTTCAAAAAAATAAAGACATCTGTGTTGTGGGTTAAAAGGGAAATTCTTTCTGGGTCCTTATGCCATCTCCCAAAAAGACCAGGGGACTGTCGAATGGTGTTTTCACTCAAAAAGCTAAACAGGAAAGGACAAGTCTGAACAAAATCAAGAAACAAACAAAGACCTCCTAGTTCAGACAGGTGTTCCAAAGTTATTTCTGTTTATTTGCATGTTTTTCTATAATTTTAACCAAATACATTGCTTGCTTTGTTTGAGTAATCTTTGCTTTCCTGGCTTTTGTGTACTAGAGCCAGTTGAGGGAACAAAAAACATATATTGAGCAAAAAATATAAATTCCATGCCTAACTACTATTGAAGCAAAAAACATAAAATGCATTTGCTTAATTGGGGCTCTCATCAAGCTCAAATTATTTTTTTTGTTTACATGGGGTTTGCCATGTGTTTCTAATAAGAGAAGGAAATAATATATTCAGACTCATCAGCATCTGACAGTGATAACTTAGAGAGTAGCCTTGATAAAGTTTGCATTCTAGCTCACATTTGGCYCCTTACAGCCCAGAAAAGCAGTGCCTTTATCATTAAATTTGGGACTGGAAGAGATACAAAAGTCACACCCAGCTGCCTCGAGGGTGCAAAAGAATCAGCCTGTGGATGGGCAGCTCTGTTGCTTCAGTGATGCTYGGCAGGTACACATTGTACAAAAAAAGTTTACTTTCTGGAATGTTCACATTTGCCACTGTTCCTCACAGCATCTGCTGTTCTCAAGGCAACTCTGGAATCTTCCCTTTTGTCACCCCACCAGTCACAAGCAGGATTTGAATTCAGTCTCACATTYGCAACAAATTATTTACTGGCAGCTMGAGTGAAAAATRGGGATTTGGGCAGATTYACAATTCTGTTAGACAGCTACACAAACATTTTCAGCTGTTTAACATTTACAAGAGTGGATGGGGTTGTGTATTAGGTTTCTCTCTTTGTGAACGTAGTTTGTAATCTTGAATTTGCAAGCGGTGTGGACATAGGTTTTGGTTGGATTGCAGAACATTTAATCTGAGAAAATCATGACAGCAGCAGGAGTTTACATTTTTGAATATAGCCTAAGGTATGCTTCATGAATCATCACTGTGTCTGTCCCCAGTGCTAAGAAATCATGGAAAAGCAAAGGAGCTCATTCTGGTGTATTTGGAAACAGGCAGAGCTCTAGAGAGCTGGGGTGATGAGGGAACAGACACCATGTGGGGGAACCCACACAKGACACCCTGCCTCAAAAGCCATTGTAAGTGCAGGGGTGCCAGCAAAAGGAAATACAGGAAATACATTTAAGTCTTGCCAGTTAAACAAGCAGCTGAGTTGTAGAGAAATAGGTTGTGTGAGGGAAAAGTGTCCTGGTTTCAGCCACAACCAAGGGGAGTACCCACATATGACATGACAAGATGTTGTGCTACTGCTCTGGCAGCAGCATGAATTTTTATCTCTAGTTCTGTAAGAAAAAAACACAATCTCTCTGCTGTCTGATTTGAAAAACAGGTGGCAAACAGTCGTCTCCAAGGGAGCAGTATGAAACTTGCAACTGCAGATGCTGCTCTGAGGGGAAAGGAGTTATTAAATCAATGGTCAGAGAGACGAGGAGAACTTAAATCAATTGTCTCAATTTAGTGACCTGTCCTGGGAAYCAGGACACTCATTTGCGCCCTGAAGAGCAATCAGAAATTTTTTGCAGAAGTTGTTATAATGGCTTCAAAGTAGTTTTAACGGGGAGAACTGATAGCTCATGTCTGCATCACTGCTATTAAATGAAGAGTCACAGAGGCAGAAGAGTTTCAGCCTCCCTCTCTGGTTGTGTGTGCCAGCCAGCATCCTGGTGCTGATTCCACCACACTATGTTTACATCAGCAGCAAGTGGAGTCTAAGCTAAAGTTTGTTTTTTTCCTTCCTGACCTTGCTTTCCTGACCTTAAATACGTGAAAATTGCTCCCTGTTCTTTTGAGGCTACTGGAAGCTTCCAGGAGTGAGCTATTTCTCCGACACAGATCTTGCTAAAAGGAATCCTAGACAAACGTACAGGAAGGCCTAAAGACTGAAAAAGTACTCCCAGTAATATATCAAGTGGAAACATTTACAGTTCATAAGAAAAATGAAGGTTTCAGAGCCTGGGATGAGCATGATTTCCAYTCATAAATTGGCTTTCTACAACTCTCAGTTGAAATACTTAAGAATGTTTATTTAAAGCATATATTAAAATGCATTAAAATGTAGTATTTAAAAAAATAATAATCAAAAAGAGATTAAATATTTTCTGCCCAAAAAGGCAGAAAAAGGAAGAAGGTGGCTGAAATCAGTTGCAAGTAGAAAAAAAAGCAGCAAAAATTATATTAAACTTTTCTATAGTTCCCTTTAGCATGGGGTCTATGGTTTATTAAGAAAAATGGTTATCTTTCTTTCATTGTTTTAACTCCAAAGTATTCCTTGGCTACTGGATTTTTGCTAAGGCAATTAGATTTTCTGAATTCCTTCTCTTTTCCCCATTGTGGGGAAAGTTTAAACACCTAAAAATCTTGCCTAGAGYTTTTTATATGACAAAGACAGTCTCATAAACCTGCTTGAACTTAGGCCCAGCTGAGAGTTTAAATTCAATATGGAATTATTTGGAATTTGTACTAGAAAAAAGGAAGCAAGTCTTTCAGAGGAAGCCAGTTCAGAAGTTCACTTTTTAAGAAAAYCAGAAGTAGAATATCTATATGTGGATAAAATCACTCTCTATCCCTCCTGGACACAGATATGCAGTAGAATTATGTAAAAAAATGTTGAGTGAACTGTTCCTTATACCTTTATCAAACAGCAAAATAAAAATTAAGTAATTCCACAGTTATTCCAACAGGGAAGGAAGAGATAGAGGGAACAGAGGGAATGCTCACTGAACAAGTGACAATCAKCAGGCTTCCATCTATCTGGCTTAAGTGTGCCAGAAGCACCACTAGTACACTTTGCATTGGAGTGCTTCTTTTCACCCTTACTTCAGATTATTTCCCTCAAAACTGGTACAAGAGTCCTTCTTTCCTTGTCTAGTGGTCTCAGCAGTCTTCAAATCATCTGACTGGCATAAACCATATCCACAAAAGAGAAAATAAASACCAGAAGGACTCTGAAAATGCACTCCTTTGGAAGCCTGCTTCCTTCAGAACATTGTTAGCCCTGTCCACACCCTCTTCTGTAAGGAAAAGTTGCAGGTACTGGAATTTCTGCCTGCAGGGACCCTGCTCAGAGCAAAGATCTTTATGTTAGGATGAMGTACTCTGTGCACTTGGGATGTATTGGGAACAATATCCACAGCAGGTGGCAGAAAAATGCCTCCTTGGATGACAAGACAGAAGGCACTAATTACTTTCAGTATAAAGATTAAAATACAGACATTTGCATGGTGTTACACATCACTAGTCAACTCCTCCATATCATTAGTCCTTCCACTGACTTCAAAGCAGAACTATTTTTTTTCGTGCAGAAGCATACTTTCATTAGGGCCATAGTGAGAAGGTCTAATTCCTCCTTCCCCCTCCCATCCTGCCATTCCCATTTTCCACTGAACAGGAAACTAAATCTCAAATCAGCTTTTCCTTTTTCTTGCACAGGTGCTGAAGAAAGATCTCAAAGAATAGCTGTTTAGGAAACAGTAGGAGAGAGCAGACTTTGAAAACATGGAWGAACCCTACTGTGAGCATTTTTCTTGATGGATCCAGGGCTGTATTTACAAGAAGGAAATTAAAGTAATCCTGCAAAATAAAATGYTCCTTTTCAGTACGTCACCTCTTGGCCACATGTGGAACTAAATAACTCTACATGTGCTACAGTATAATTAACAACTCCTTTACACTGAGTACACAACTTCAGCACTTGGCTTAGAGAACTCATTTTATGAATAAAGTCTGCAGCATTCCAAACCTGGTGACCCAAAAAGCAAGCATTGAGCAAAACAGTAATTTGGTATCCACRTGTGTCCATATGTGAGGCCACTTTAAATGATTTTACTAAGTTTGACACACAGCAAGATTGGTTCCTGAATCATATTTTCTGTGTTTCTTCTCCCTTAAGCCCATCAGGAAATCTATTTTTGTTCCCAGCCAATGCAGGGTGGGAGGGGGAAACTAAACATAAAAGCTACAGTCTTGTACTTCTTCAAAAGCATTGAGAAGAATGGGAGCTGGGGTTCAGGAAAACAGTTAGCTTGTTAAGGCTGTCCAAACAACAAAACCCCAATCTTCCCCACCTGTATTTATAAATACTGCACTTAACAATTTAAACAACTTCCTGGTACTTTTGGCCTGACCAGGCAATTATTGGAAGCCTGTGCTTCTTTCATTTAAACTTTATCTTTTAGAGGCAGGCTAGCTCAGTTCCAGTGTCACCACCTCTGCTTCTACAAAATGCTGAAGATTATTCATATGAAATGCTTACTGGATTGAAATTACACCCCCAAGTCATAAGCAAACAGGAGAAATAGGGACTGGAAGCAGCATGGAAAGGAAAAAGGTTGTATTTGAAGAAGACAAGCAGCATAACATGGTTTGTACACACACTTCAGGTTTGATAGATATTTCTTCTGAAACAGCATTTGGATGTATTTTAGACTTGAAATTACAGCTTTGTACAGTTAAAACCATGTCTAAGACAGCACTTAAATATTAATGAAAGAAATAGTTATTCCATTACTCAAGCTCCCCACCTGAGTGATCACAGCAAGGACTCCTAGGCAGATTTCTACAGAATTTAGCCAACCAATACTTCTGATCAGCAAATCAATCTGATACAGAAAGAACCATTGGTAATCAGATGCTAAGCAGAAAGCAATTTGAGAGACCATATATTTGCACATTCAATCAGAAACAAGGGGACATGTGGAGATATGAGAGCATAAGTATTTGTACTTGAGATTGTTCAGACCAAAAATTTAGTTGTGTTTTTGCTTGGACCTAAGATAAAATATTAAAAGACAAGCTCAGAAAATTTCACCTAGCTTATAAAAATAACACTTTTTCCTATTAACTTCTTTAAATAGAGGCACCTCTAAATGTATTTTGTCAAATCTGCCACAAGTTTTACTCACAGATACATCAGTTAAAGCTTTACCATCTGTTGGTTATTTTTTGCTGACGATTGCCTCAATGCAGTAATTGCACATAGACAGAATTATACTGAACTTACTTATTTCACTTTTCCCAAATACAATAAGTTGTCATGGTATAACTGGGGGCCACAGGGAAGTGAGGCCATGTGAGTGATAAGTGAGGGAAGATTACAGTTAAAGGCTCACTGATTTAAGTACAATACTACTTTTCTTAAGAGCTAAGATTTAGGAGATTTTCAGGCTTTAGCAGCTAGAAGCATGATCCACGCAAGGGAATATTTCTGTCATTTACCAACATTTCTCTGCATTAGGCCAAGGAAATATTATGAATACTTTATGTACACCTTGAAAGACTTGATTTTAGTAATAAAACAGATATTAACACATGAATGATGTGTCTTTAACACACATCGTAATGCAGCCTGCTATTAAAAGTTTGATCTTCCTTTTTTCCCACTCCCCCGCTTGAAAAACAAAGAGAAAATAAAAGAAAATCAATAATACTGTTTGTCTCTACTGAGGAAAGTATAATAATGTTACATTCTCCTTTATATATCAAGATTTTAGACAGGACTGGAAGTGCTCCAGGCCAGCTCTGACAGATATGCTAAACACAATTTCAGACTTCATACAAAAACAGAAAGCAGAATAATATTTTCGTAAAGAAATAATGCAAAAAGAATGAAAACATAATGGACTGACATGAACAGTGGAGGAAAAATTCATTTGTTTAGTGCTGACTATCAGATAATTTTATTTTGAGTAATATTTTTGGAGTCTGTGAGGTGGGGGTTTTTAGCAAGTTCAACTTTTTGCTGTCTTACTCCTGTTCTCTACTGCAAAAATTCCCTACAAAATTGTTCATAACTGCTGTGCAGCAGGAATATGCAGTACACATCCAAGTTCCCATAGCTGATTCAAGTATCTAACTCATCTCAATTGCTGACAGTAATTTTGTAGAAGGACYCATGTGATAGAGCCTTCCCTGTCTCCATTTACTTTGGGCAGCGCTTTACAAGAAAACATCCTCTGCAAATAGCCACTCCATGGTGAAAAATGCAGCAGCACAAACTAAATAGCACTGGATGGGGAAATAAGAACCAGAGAATATCTGTTTTCATGGTTTGTCTTCTGCTACCTCATTCCTGATTGGAATAGGGCAAAGACATCTCTTTCTTCTAATTTAGCGGAGCTTGATGCAAATTTAACCATAGATTTCATATTAATTCATACCACACCATGTTCCTAATTAATATGCAATTATAGTGAAAACATGAATTATAGCATACAGATTATTATGTGTTWTATATATTAATATTATATATTATGTTCTATATATTATAATAATTCAGACAATAACTACATATTTCTTCTTAATTTCATATTAATTCAAAACCAAATATTTGTATCTGGGATTTTTATTTTAAAAATATCATTCTGAGAACCCAGATACACACATATGTTCAGGTTCTTAATTCCTTTTGATTTCAGTGGTGTGGGATTTAAGCATTTTCATATTTCAGGGGCTCTTGAAAACAGGCATTATTCAGTGATTCCCTACAGACTTCAGGGTTGGCAGGTACAAAGAAAGTAAATATTCACGAGTCCTTCCAGAAGGAAATACAGTAGGACTGTATTTAATAGCATCAAGCATGGAGAAAGATTGTTAGTCTGTATAATAATTATATATCTAAAATATCACATATATATATACATATATAAAATTATGTATCTAAAATACCACACAATTAGCTCCCCAAAATTTATAAGCCAAGAAGTGATTCTTTTCTTYTGACAGCATCCCACATTTCACTGCTGTTCAGAGTTGCTAGAACAACTCTGTTCTCCATATTTATCATGGGTTTATTGTCTTGGGTTGTCTGGCAGGGACCTGGCACACAGAAATTCCCTCCTTTGCAGCAGAGACCTACTGATGAGTTATTTCATAGAATCATAAAGACATTTATATTCATATAGATTTCATTTCTACAGAGCAGAGCACAATTGATGAGGAARGATGCAGAGGATGGAAGCTGTGGGTGATTCCAGTGTCAGCTCTCTCCACCAAGGTCCTCCAGCTCYGCAAGCCAAGCATTTCCAAAATCAATTGTAATCGCAGAAGTAACAATTGCACAAACTTACAAACGGAGAAAAGCTCAATTATTTTCCAGAATTCATYTAACTGCATAGCAAATAAGTTTCACAGACTGGTATTTCAAATTCATTATGTCAACTGGGAGACTTAATTCCCACTTCGACCAAGCAGCTTCAAGAGGGAAACATATGAGAAGCCCAATTTTTAGCCTCACAGATCAGCAGCTCCTCACAACAGGAGCAGAGTGGCAGTTTCCAGTTTTCAGGTGAGTCAGTGAAGTGGGACCTCTTTCACCTAAATTCACCACGTAATTCAGAGTCAAAACATGTTCAATATTTGTAGCTGAGCATCAGCTATCACAGCAGCATCAATATTTGGGCTTCCTACACCCTCTGTGGATCCAAGAAGTAACACAGAACAAGAAGAGAACACAGAACAGGTAGCCCACTGAAAGGAGAGGTTCTCACATACCTGGGGCAGTGCTGGAGGCTGCACCTTGACTCTAGTCCACACCCAGGGGGTGCCTAGAAAAAAAATTCCAGTGGTAATATAGAAGCAAAAAAAAAAAAATCTATGCAGAATCTGAATGGCCGAATTGTTTGAGGAGAAAAAAAAGTGTTTAGCCAATATAGGCTTGTGCAACAAACTAAAAAGGGAAGGCAACCAGGGCCAAGTTCTTTGCCTCAGCAGAGATAACAAAGGGGAGTTTCAATCCTTGTCTAGGTGTTTTTGGTACCTATCCACAAGGAGCATTCCTTTCATCAGCCTGAGCAGGTAAGACCTGTGTTGCAATTCTTATTATTCATCTGAGTGATCTCAGTATGCAAGTAAATGATGATTTTCACTCTTTCATGCACAAAATTAATATTAGAAGATTCCAAGCCTTGTTTTTAAATACCCCATTTCCTACAAATCAATGCTCTTTCACGTAATTTGGAAACTTTAAAAACTTTGTAGCAGAGGAGAAAATTTAATCTAGATCTTTCCATATTCTAGGTCAGTGATCTAACTGTTGGTTTCCAGCTCCAATTCAGACCACCTCTGGTCCTGGTCCACTGAAGCACTTTGTACTTGGTGATTTCACCCATGTGCTGTCTTTGCTTGTTATGCTCCCCTCAAACCTGGAGACCCTTAATCAGTTACAGCTAATTTTATTCGTATTACACAACTGCAAGTCTGACTTGATATGAGAACTCCTCTAGCAGAGGACAGCAGAGTGAGAGACAAGCATTASCCTGAAGAGAGGCAAATTAAACTGCTATCTCCATTGTACAGGCTGAGCAGCAGAGGGGAGATTAGGCAAGGTGCCAGAGGTCGCACAAGAAAACATCTGTGATAGTGTGAGGAGCTGAGCCACCTTGAACCCTGCTCAGAGCTGCACACCATCACTTTCCTTTAGCCTATAACTAAAAGTACATGTTTAAAAGTTACTTCTGTGAGCTTGGAAGGCAGGTTTTTTTTCTCAGGCATTACCAACTTTGAATAGTTTTGTTCATCTGCCTTGTGACATTTCCCACTGCTGCTGCATGCAAGGTCTCACTCTGCAGCGGGGGAGAAGAGATTGCTGCTGGCAAAGCCAGGAAATATGAAACCTTWAGGAATCACCAGAGGGGCTGACAGGCAGGCAGAGCATCCTAAACAATTTCAACTCATCCCTTAATCAATTGAATTGCTTTCCATCTGATTGAGCCCCTTAGGCTTTYAAATCCCAGCACACAGACCAAGTATTAAAAACTACCTTTTGGTCTGCATKTGTAACTGTAGGATTCAAGGTCAATTCCAAATAGGAGATCTTCACACAAATCTTCAAGATGATGACAAAGAAAAAAGCTGGGAAGAAAATTAACCTCAGATGAAAGCTAGTAATAATCTTGACTCCTGACTCCTGATGCTCTCCACAGCAAAAGAGGGTTATTATTCCCTCCCATCACCTCAAAAGAGGAAATCTAGGGAAAAAAAAAAAAAAAAAAAAAAGAAAAATATAAGAAAAAGGTTTTTCTGAGACGACACTGCCACCTATTGTCACTGCTATGATTTCTCACTTTTTAATTAAGCCTTTTACAGTCCATCAAATGTCTGGTAAAAACCAAACCTTTCCCTACTTCCTCAATCAAAACTGTTTGAATTAAGCCCAATTCTTATCTTCTGCTGAAGATACATCCTCAGRAACAACTCAGAATTTTGTTTCTCACCTTCATGGTTACAACAAACAAAATAGAGAGCAAGGTCATTTTCCAGTCCATGTACACATTCTCAAAGGTCAGAKGTTCCTTGTCACAATACTAGTAACCTTGCATAGCTGTTTTAATCTTTACAACATTTTACACGTAGAAAAAATCCTCTAATACAAAAATGAAAAATTTCAGCATTTGATATCAAAACAGATGAATTGAAAGAACAAGCATATTTTTCAAGGAAAACCAGGAAAACTTACTTGATTTTGTTTAAAATTGYACATGCTTTAGAAATTCTGTGGAGATGAGGTGCTATGTTTAGCACCAGAAATTGTGCAAGAACAACAAAAGCAAGCAGAATATATTTGCCTTTTAAGGTATTTTGAAGAAATATCCTGRGGAAGGGTAGCAGTGATGATCAAGRCTTTAATCCCTTCCTMAGGACAGCACAGTGGGTCCYTGGTGACCTTYYTCTGGTCACCAAAGGCTGTGGTCAGAGCTCACCAGATGCTTCAGGTTTGTCTGAAGGGAAAAGGCCTGAGTGCTTCTGCCTTCTTTACTGTTCTAGAATGAAGATGATTTGATTTAATTTTTTCCTGACCTATTCTTGGTTGCTTACAACCAAGGTGATGAATACTTCTCTGAYTGGATCCAGCCCATCCTTCCCTTAAAGGTGCTGAAAGTCTCTTCTCCCACCTTCAGTCCTTTAGGAGGGCACAAGGCTGTTGTCCTTCCCCTCCCATTACAATCTCCCATAGACCCTTCTTAGTTGATACACTTTAATCGTTTCAGAAGAATATTAATAATTTTCCTGACAGCAAATCTGCTAGAAGCCTTATTAAAAGAGCAGCTTTGAAGGGTGAGATCATTTCTTGCACRTTGTTTTTCTAATGTGTTTTAAGTAAAAAAAGTTCAGAGCCAAAGGAAGTTCTTCACAAGAGGGGATCATTCAAGCACGAAAACTCTTGAAAAATAATTACTCCAAGTTTAGTCAGTCCTCTATATTCACCASAAGCTGTTAAATCCTCCAAGTTAACAAAATAATATTTAAACAAATAAATCAGGTGGGAAAGAGAGCAATAAAAATGGGAGTATTTTTACAAAAACCCAATAGCAAAGTGTGGTAAGGAGCTGTTTCTGCACAATTGAATGTGATGATRTTGTAATATGGGATCTAGGGAACATTTTCTTCAGGTTCTGTAAGCATTAGTGGCTTTAACTGTACTCTAAAGAAGAAAACACCAGATCAACAAGATATACAGCACAGTTCTGCTCTGTGTATACATATTCTTTGGCAAGGGAAAATAATWTGGCTTCAAGTCTTCGCTTTTTCTGGATGACTTCTTTCCAGAGAAAAAGATACTGCAATTTAGAAAACTCTTGTGGCAGATTTCAGGCTGAGTCTTGGTGGTTATAGGCAACATTTATTGAGTAGAGAAAAAGCATTTGGTACAAGCAGAGTGYACCATATGGTTAAATTGTAAAGGCTCTATAAACACGAGCCCCTTGGGGCCCTTTTTCTTTATTATAATCACTTCTGTTTATTTCTTCTCCCTAGAATTCTGAATTCACACCYTTTGACATGGCTGAGCTATCAAAGCTGGCAATCAAATGCACAGCCCTGGCAAATAAACAGAACCATGTGGGATGGAAGGACACAGGGCTCTGAAGACATCAGATGACTGTACCCAGAGTGACTGGACGGTCTGTGCCCATCACTGAACACCTCCTGGAGCAAGCACAATCAAGGACACWGTCACTTCTTTGTACCTGGAAATAACTAAAATATCACAGACACCTATTTCCATTGTATTTTTTTCTTAACCTTTCTTAAGTGCCTTTTGTCCCTTTTTGTATTCTCTGTTCAGGATTTGCTACAATTCCCTCCCACAAGTCACAACCTACTTTTCCTAATTATTCCTTCTATTTACCTTTGTTTTTCTAGTTTTTCCTACCACGAGATCAAATTCCCCTKCTGTCCTCCTCCTGAGTGTGAGTACAACAATCTGTGTAACTGTACACCTATATCTCCAAGTAAATCCATTCTTTTCTAACAGGGTAACTAGTATTAAGAACAGTCTCCTGTTATGAACTGGGCAGGGGTTATTTTTTGTGAACTATTGACCCCCCAGGATCTCATTTCTTTTTTCCATCTCACCAGGATGATGGAAGCTAGCAATTGCACACGCATAATCTGTGCTACAGATAACATGGAGGACTGATATTTGCTGCTGCTCATTGCCTTTATCTCAGTCATAGGAGTTTTTAATATCAGAGCTCAAGTAGCCCCGTGAAAAACTGAGTGAAAATGAGCTGCATCTGATGAATAATATCATCCCCAGCATTTCCGCATACAGGCTGTGGAAACTAATGCTACTTTAATATTTAATAATGCCCTCTTGTGGAGATTCTAACACTAGGCTTTCTTATTTTGACTTAGTCAAAATCAGCTGTTCTCWCATAGATGCTTTTTTTTTACCCTAGAGACCCAGTCAAAATTCCCTGCAGCAGCTCTGCATGGCTTTCTCYCACACACTCCAGGGATCATGTTGTACCTCAGACAATATAAAAGGGAAGAGATGGGGACACCACTGCTCAGGAGTTGTGGGTTTGGGAAGGCCACGTGGCATGAAGATCAATTATCCTCCATCCATGGTGCATGGACCTAGAGAGGCTTAAGCTACTCAAGCCTGCTTTGCCAGTCTTTAAACTGTG
>NW_026623370.1:608713-625031 GCF_030028575.1 Malurus melanocephalus
TTTTTTTGTTTGTTTGTTTGTTTTGTCTTGTTTTGTTTAGCCCAGAACCCAGCAGAAATATTGGCGAGGAAGTGAAATGGGAAAGTATTCTTTTCTTTTAAAATCCTGCAACGGGTATTTCATAAAAACAGAAACTTGTACAAAGTGTCACTCAGGCTAGTAGATCTCAACAAGTATTTTTACAAACATCATTCAACCTCAAAGCTGCAATTTTTCTCTGAAATTGAGTACCTCTGATGTTTTTGTATCATAGCCTGCTTTTCAATTTTTTTTTCTTTTGAATACAGCAGCAAAGAAGTTGCTTTGCTAAAAAAACAGTATCTGATCCCATTCAGCCCTACAATTACAGGCCAATTCCTTTGTTCTTATACCTTGACAATAAAATTACCACTGGCCTTTAAACAACATTATCACAAACTCAGGTTGRCGATAACTAAAACAAAATTCTCAGAGGAATTCCCAAGGCTGCCAGGGCTTTTCAGGGTTAGCACAGTGGTTTCCTGGTACCATTCTGTGTAAATCCTCAGAAATACTGTCAGAACCTGGAGCCCTGGCTCCGGCCCAGGGCACATACACTATATAAGTGCCTTTTCTTGCTTTCTTTGTCACATTCAAAGCCAGAGATATGATGGTTGCAAGGCACCAGTGAAAAGATGCCAGAGCTGCCACCACCATCTGCCTTTTTTTCTTTTCCTTTCCAGGTTTCTCGTACTCCTGAGTTCTTTAAAGATCACCTTCCATCTGCAGATTATTTTAATGACTGCATGTGCTACTCTGCTAAAGTGCAAAATATGCTTGAGATGTTTCCAAATTAATTTGTAAATATTTTTAAAGCAAGCTTTAAAGCTTGGATCTGTAATAGGCTGCAATTTCCTCAGATTTGAAGTGTATGGAAATATGGGATGGTAGTTTGTCCACATACAGGGACAAACAACTACAAAATCTGTTTAAAATCTCGTATGTCATCTAACTACTCAGGAATTAAGGAGTTTCCATCCATTTCAGTAATGACTACTCATAGTATATTTACAAATATACTTCTTAAATTAATAGTAATCAAAGTGTAAGTGTCTAAGTCTTAAGGAATCTCAAAGGACTATTAAGGAATTCTTGAAATAAATGTAATTGCAATGTATATTTGACATTTATTATGTCTTTTCACATACATTTCTGGATATATCCCACCTAAAAGTTAACAATGTATTTTCTTTCTAAATGATGTATTGACTTCTCCAATTCATTTTGATTATTCATAAATTTCCCTATGTCCTTATAAAGACAAATAAGAATCACCTTGATTTGGTGTTTTTTATGTGTTCTTCRATTTCAGTCCTGTGATTTTGTCCCTTACACTACTTAAATAATAATACTACATTAACTTTAGTTATGGCTATGGCTTTTATTTACCTCATTTTCTGATTCAAACTTGGTGCTGCAGGTGGCACCCTACACCTAGTAAAGAAATCTGTCACCTCCAACATATTAAGGCCTCGCTGGTTCCCTTTCTTCCAAGTAGTAGTTGCATTAAGCCTGTGTTTGATCCATTAAGTAGAAAATAATGATCCTTATCTAAAAAAGAAATTATCACAGCCATTTTGCATGCACTACTACTCTTTGCAGTTCACTGATCTGAAATAACACACATGAAAATTAGCCCATGGTGCTGTACACCTGTTTTCTCTCAGTTAGGAAAGCTGTGGCTTCCATAGTTAGGACTTGAAGCTTTGAGGACACGTAAATCTTCATATATATATATATATATATATATATATATATATATATATACAGTTCTTTAATAAAATTTTCCAGATTTTTGGAAGGCAGAGGCACAAGCAGTCTGAATAAGGAGGCTGCTTGGTAGGTCTTGTGGGTAGACAGAATATTGCAGCGTACAACAGTTGTCTGAGGATGAAACAGCTTCCCCCTTTGCCACATCTTCCCATGTTTGCTGAGCTCTAGAAAGTGCATATGCTTTTTTTTTTTCAAATTTTATGTCTATTTTAGCACTTACATTGTGATCACTTCAGTGCAGACACTCTCAAACATATCTGGAAAGAGCCTTACATCAGTGCAACCCCATTTCCCTCTGATATCTTGGCATTATTATAAAAGTAAGCATGAAAAGCTTATCAATAACAATAAAACTGGGAAAGAAGATGTTTCCATAGCTTTGCTTTTTTTGCTGCTCTCAAAGATTAAATTTGATTCGTAATGGAGTCCATCTGAAGCTCTAAGTTACTATGCTATAGGTAAAATGCAATCTGAGAAAATCAAAATCAAGATGAAAGAGATGTCATTCATACAATCTGTTAGATGCAGCTGGATCTAAAAAAGACATAGAAAATAAGCAATAAATGTATAAGTTAGTAAATAAGTWAAAATTATATATATGGATACACGGCCTCCAGGAAGCACAGCTTCCTGATGACACAAACTCAGATGCTGAATAAGAACATTGGTTGGAAATTAAGAAATTTATAAGCTACACCCAAAGACATAAAGTCCCTTTTTCCTTTCTGAAAGAGGCATGTTTTAATGAAAAACAGCTATAAAACAATGCCTAACAGGAAATATGTTCTAAGGAAATGATGTGAAGACTTTTGCAGCTAATAATTTGATATGATGAAACTGGTATCAAATAAGTGACCTCACTTGGACAGTACTAAAATAATGCAAGGAAGCTGGTGTTGCTGAATTTACAGAAAAAAAATGGGCTCAAAGCGGGCAGTGGGGAACAATTTCCCAGATTAAACATACGATCTTCTTCATGACAGCTTTAAAGAATAGCATCAGGTAATACTTTTTAGTTGATTTTCTGAAAAAAAATGAAAGCCATCAATATCAATTAGCTTTCCTTCTTAACCATTATTTCACTCTGGGCAAGCCCAGAATCTTACCAGCACCCCAAAAGTCCTAATAAGCAATAATTGCCCCATCATTAAGGATTGGTAAGGCCCAAACCAAAGACAGATATTGGAAGAAACTCATGGGTCTTCTCCAAGTTTTAACTCCCCTGTCCTCACCACACCATCCCCAAACTGTGTTAGAGATACTCAAGAGCCATCTGGACATGGGCCTGTGCTCCTGAGCAAGGGGATTTGATGAGATGACTGAGATGATTCAATCTCAGCTGYTCTGGGTGTTTGTGAAATCAGCAGGCAGGCAGACGGATTCCTACCCCACTTCTGCTTCCCTCACAAAGAGAAAGAGAGTGAACAAAATCCTGTGACAATCTTGTAGTCTCTAGCATCACACGAAGTTTCTCCAAGATGGCTGAGTTACCTCTCCACAACAGAGTTTTTTGCCTGTGACAATAATATCCACATACCCATACCACAAGCTCCATCTTTTGTTCATTTCAATTCCTACGGCCAAAATATTCCAGCCCCTTCCCCCATTCCTGYAGCCTACTTGCCCAGTTTCACCAGGCTTCTGCTCTCCTCATAAATAAGGCCAGAAGAATTTGTGAGGGCCAGCAGGAACACATTTCCACWCATTTGCTACCAGAGGCAGCCAAGTTTAGCTTGCTAGAAAACACATCTGCCAAACCAGCCCATTTTTATGTGGAACCTACTCTCCCACCGAGTAGCGAACTTCCTTCAGCGCCCACAGTGCTTGAAAATCCATCTAGTTTTTCCACATTTCYCTGATAAAGCCATATTACCCAGACCTTTTCCATCACAATCCCARCTCACACACCCCCAAACCTTGTGTGTAAGCAACCAGAGTATTAAATACAAGAGAGTTACTTATTTTAACTTCTTTCAGGAGAAGCTCTGTTGCCTCAGCAGCCAGCAGAGCTGAAGATTTGACCAGTACCTCCTTTGACAGCAAGCCTTCTTTCAGCTTCTGGTCCTTCCAAATTGCTGCTGGTTTTCCAGAGCTGGTCCTGGACTTGACCTTCTATTTCACCTCCTTGTATTCAGTGGGGTCCTGGTGAAGCCTGTAGCTCTCCTGTGCTCTGACTGCCCCTGCTCAAGGGCTGTTTTTCTGTTGTGAAACTCTTGTCTGTGTTGTAGTCATCCTCAGCTCCCAGCTTGTTCCTCCTCGTGGAGTGCCCTTGCTCTTACTGCTGGTTGCTGCATCCCACTGTATCACAGCATCCCAGAATAGTTTGGGTTGGAAGGAACCTCAAAGATCATCAAGWCCCAAACCCCCTGCCATGCAGGGACACATTCTGCTAGACCAGGTTGTTCCAAGCSCCTTCCAACATGGCCATGAACACTTCCAGGGATGAGGCATCCAGAACTTCTCTGGGCAACTTGTGCTTGTGCCTCACAACCGTCTAAATGAAGAATTTATTCGTAACGTATAATTTAAATCTTCCTCTTTCAGTTTAAAAGCTTTCTGCCTTGTCCTATCACTACCTGCCCGTGTAAAAAGTCCCTCTCCCTTTCTTATGAGCCCTCTTTAAGGACTGGAAGGCTGCTGTCTTCCAGACATCTGATTTACATGTGGTACTGTAAGTACAGATATTCTGAGAGAGTTTGCCTCATGTACAGGACAGAGACAGAAAGGAATTATGGAAGCTGGCATCACAGGTGGGATCTTCCATGTGTGAGTTAGTCCCTGGTAGGTCAGCCTAGATGKGAGGCAAGTTTTCTGATAGCCTTTTCTCCCAAACACATCATGACATACCCTGAGCATGAGGCTCACGGTTGTCTCCCATCCCACAAGCACCGTGTGGTGCCCTTTCACTGATGCTGAGGGGAGACCTCGAGCTCTGTGTCCAAGGGTCTTTCTGGAAGGGCCACTCCCCAAAGAGCAGGAAAATGTTAATTACCCGTCCTCTGTGAGACTCTGGGATTAACATGTCTGTGGAAGAGCCAAAGCCCCGACATCTGCCACTGCTTTTTCACATAACACAAGGACACTAGGAGGTTTTCCTGTGGAAAGGCAGGGGATAAAATGTTAGGTGCAAACTGCAAATACCATGAGATGTCCCACTTGGCTGGCARCAGGGCTGTGGGAGGCTGCAACTAAGGACATAAATGTGCCGTGCATGGGGCAGGAACTGGCTTATCATTTGATCATAACACTTATTTCTGGAAGATGTCAGTCAAAGAAAATATTAAAATGTTGGKTTTTTATATTACTTTAATTGGAAAAGGTTGAGATGTGGAGCTGCTTGCTCCCACCCATGAAGAACAAAGATTTAAGAAGACAAAGGGGGAGACTTAAAAGACAGGAAAAGCATAAGTATGTAAAAACTGAGCTTACATCAATATTTTAAAGTATGGAAAAAGGTAGTAAAGCAAATACTAGTTTTCTTCATTACATTCCTGGTGGTTTATGACTGTTAAGCTTAAGTTAATTAACATACCTAAGCAAAGATGTAATGTAAATACATTGTTAGAACTTCAAGTAACACACAGAAATTACAAACAAGAAAGTTGCTAATGTTTTTGCAGCTAAGTCTATTTCACCCAAAACATTTACATATTTATTACAGCCTTATACTCTGAGATCAGTGAATTCTCACATGTTTTGTGACCAGCTTCAAGTGACACTAAAGAATTAATTTTCTGTCAGTGGCAATCTGGAACACCAAATTTATTAAGTAACATTAGTGCCAACATTTTTAGTACCCTCTACCCCATAGTAATTAATTGCAATGCTAACTTGACCTAATAGCACAATTGCAAATACTAGCCTGGGTATTCCACACATTTTTTCTTTCAGGATTCAAATACTTGTGGTTTTTCTTCTGAATGTCCTGGGACAAACATTTGTGGCGTGTCTGGACCAGCACTTAGTGTTGAATTCGGTTAACTCAAGTTAATTAGTAATCAATTAACTGGAGGTAACATAGGACCAAAAGCTCTATTCTGAGGATAYACAATCCATCAGACAAGTCTTGCAGCCTGACACTGAGTGATCATCATTTCTATTTAAAAGTGTAAGGTCCATTGAAAAAYATTTGCATGTGAAAGTTGGTAGCTAAGAAGTTGTTTGCACAGCAGCCCATCTGAGAATGCTAAGATCTCCGAGGAGCAATTTTCTCCTGCTATGATGGTCTCCAGGGTATGAAACGAGACCGTGGTGGAGCTGCACATGGGGCACAGCTGTATGGGAGGACACRGTAGGGGATATAGTGCTTGATGCCAGCAGTGATGTTTGGTGTCCAGGCTGGAGGCTGTGCTTTCCCAGCGACGCGGTATGGGAGCATCTTGTGTGCTCAGCAGACACGGGGGAGCATCACCACTGTCAGGTGGTTGTTCTTGGGGGCAGCTGGCCATAAACAAGGTTCAAAGATCTCACTGGAAATAGATCTCGGTACTTGTGCTGCTGGTCTTTGTTTAGTCAAGACCAGCTGAAAGCGTTCTTCAGAACTCGCTGTCTCTGACCGGGACCCCCAGCAGAGCAGCACATTCATTACCATAACTGCACTGGTTTTTCCTTTTATAACACAGTATTCTTTTCTGGTGTTTTGTCACATGTTCTGCAGTGGGTMCTCTGGCGTTCTGGACAGAAAAACAGTATTATTTTTCAATTGAGAAATGACTGTACTGCAGTGGTATTTTTGTTTGTGCTTAGTAAGTGTGCTGAGACCCAGATTCTTGTTTTCTCTCTTACTCTGAAAATGAGGTGAGCTAATCCTATCGACAAGATCTGCCTGATGATCTTGTGAAAATTACTAATCCAAGGGCTGTGTTCACTTTAAGGGCAGCAGGGCAGTTTATATAATATGCATAGAAATATGCAGGTTTTATAATATGCACACAAATACAGCATCTCTGCAGTCCTAGCACTATAAAAGGATTTATTTTTTTTTTCAAGATTGCCAGTGGTCATTTCAGCAGAAGAGAAATAACTGGGCTGGTGTGAATCCCCTCAATAACACTTCAGCTGTATTCACAGATCTATCTACTTATGATGCTGCAATTATCTTGTTTAAAAACCAAATGGTCACACGAAAGCATTCCTATGCATAATAATTCCATTTTTAAGAGCTTACAGGATACCTGATTTATTTTAATCATGAAAATCTGTTCCCCAGTCACTTTTGCAGGTCCCTAACCAAATCAACGTTTACCAGGAGAGACAGAGGTGCACCCAGTACTGGAGAAATTCTATTAGTTTCCAGGTTTGAGCTATGTTAGGTTTTTATCCTTTGCTAGCCTAAACATGATACAGCCACTAAAAGAAGTGTGTACAGCTCATTCTGCACTAGATCTTTAGTGGCAAGCTTCAGCCAGGCATCAGCTTTAGTGTTAAGTGATAACAAGGTGGTTCCTCACGCTTCAGATATTTGCCAAATCTCATTATATTATTTGCTAATTCATTCAGCTTTGCCTTTCTCTCTGCACTGAGAGAGCTGTGGTTTCTTCCTGCTAATTTCCTGACCCATGGGATCCTTGAATTGCTTTTAGAATAACTGCTAGAAGTGCAACAACAGTTTCTAATAGCCAAGGTTGTCAAGCCTGAGGTTTAGCTCACAGGRCTATATTTAGGCACTTCAACAGGTGGCCTGATGCACAGAAGTGCTGAGCCTGCAAGCTCCTGCTCAGCTACTTAAATACTGAAATCCACAGACCATCTGAGAGAGGTCAGGACTCCTGAGCATCCAGACATGCACTAAGTGCCTGGATATGTTCACAGGAACACAGTGCAGGGTGTTTTGTTTTAACTCAGCTCGGTGTATATTTTGAGCTAGTAACAGTTTATCTAGGTAATCATTATTTTCTTCATTGTTGCAGAAAAGCTGATGCCTGACATTTGCCATCAGTTCTCTCACACAGGCATTGAGTGAGTTTGGTGGCCAGATCTACTGTTAATACCCAAGGGACACTAATTTATTTCACCTTTCCTTCAGAAAATAAATTAATAGTAAAATTAAGTGTTGCTTTCTTATCAGGCAGTATTTCACAGTCAAAAGATAAATGATAGTCAAAAGATAAATGATACCTTAGTTTCCCTTTGTGCACAACAGTTGCTGCCCTGTAGCAATGACTTAGAGATCACTGCTCATTTTCCTGATGGATTATGAAATCTGAGCATCTTCCTTCTCACAGTGGGCTGAACACAAGTCTTTGGAACAATGTCACAGAATTTCCTTCAGCCACACAAATTTTGAAGATCAAACCAAATAACCTTTATCTTTTCAAAACCTCCCTACAGATGTGATAAAATACTCCATTTAAACTGCTACTACCACTGATGCTTCTGCATGAAATATTTCCCTGTAGCCAAAATKGTGTCTTTTAATGACATAAACATTCTTAAAAAAACAGAAATCAAGATTCTCATGGAATTCCTGAGTGTTTGAATGAATCTGATTTTAGTCTGTCATTGTTTTTCTTGTGAATGTTACATATAAAAATGCTTTTTGATACATAATACAGCTGCTGAAAGTTTGCGATCTTTTGGCATGTGTCAATTTAAGCCATTATACCTTGCAGACAGTTCGTAACTCCTAGACAAAAGCTAAATACTACTTTATCCAAAGTTCTTAGTTGTGGCCATTGCTTGGATCAGAAACTCCCTTGTTTGGTCTAGAGGCAGATCTGAATGGGGACCGATCCAGAACAAAACGGTGCTGCCCAGAGTCTGAAATCAAATGAACAACAGACTTTGCCTGCAGTGAATAATTAAACAAATGAGCCTMATGTTCCCGCCTGTGTTGATTTTGGCTTATTAATTGTGTGTGTGATCCCGTGACTCATATTTCACTGGAAAGAGTAACCCCCTCACCAGCGGTGTATTACCAGCCTCCTGCTTTGTTCTCCACCACTGAGCAAGCACACCATTTCTACTGTATTTAGTTTAACACCCCTTTATAAGCAGGCTCAGGATTAGACCTTCTGTTTATAAGGCTAGGTTTAAAACAAGTTTGTTTTCTCTGCTTAATCCAGATTAATAAGAGATTTGCATTCTGTGTCATTCTTCATTAGCTATAAAGCCAATTAGGATATATTGCTTGCTGTATGACKGTACAATACTACAACAATACTCTGTTCTTGAGCTCAGCCGTAAGGATGTTCTTTAAAATTAATTGCCATGGATCTTCTGATTGTTTTTATATGATGCCTCCACTTTGTTGACCTTTTGAATTCAGTTGACAKATTGGCTCTTGGCTTTCAGAGTTATCAGCTGCATTTAATCTTGCTTTACTTTTAGAAACAGCAGATAGGGGAAGTGCAAAAACTTAGCAATCATAAGTCATAATTGTCAGTTTCAGAGGAAGAAATTACATCCACATGCTGTTATTATTCTTGATGGTGCATCACTTTTACATGAATATTTAAGCTGTCGTTCTTTGCTTTGCTTGCACTTTGTAACAAGGTAACTCTCAGCAGATTTGCTGAAGGTCTTATTTTTTTCAGGCTGAACTCYGCTGCCATGGAATCTCACTGCAGATCTCCTATGAAAATGGAGCAGATATTACGCCCTTAGAAAGGAAGACTAATCTATTACCTTTTCAATGCTACTAAATCATATTCAAATTTGGTTTGTCCTTTTTTGGAAGAAATATTAATGTGTCAAGGAAAAATATTCCAAACTGGTTTTCTCTATTAAAACCCAAAAGATGGACTGCCCATTAAATTGAATACCACAGAGCAAAACAGTGGTTCACGTTGCAGGCAGGAAAGCCAGTCTCACAATCAAGAAGGAAGCAATCTGTGTATTATCAGGAGTTTACAACTTTTTACTCCACAGGTCTTTGGTGGTGCTCCTCTTCATGGGTTTTGACTGTTTGCATTTTTGCTGCTGGTAGCTCAACAAATTTTTTAATCAAWGAAAATCAGTATTAAGTAAATACCAAAATTTAGTGCCAAGATCAAAAAAGATTGTCACTGTCCTGAATTCCAGAGCCCATTATCAGTCACTTAGATGACCCAATACTTCCCTCCAATGCAACATTCATAATAAATTAATATTAAATCTGTGCATCATGCATGTACTTCTTCATCTGGGTATATCCAAAGATGGTGCAACAGCAGCAGCGTGAGGCACTGAGAGTGCAGGTGTTGGGGTGGCTGTTGGGCTAAAGCAGTGCTGAAAATGAGCTGCTTCATGCTCACTGATAGCCTAAGGCCATCAACCTTACTCCTGTATCCCACTGGGAATCAGGACTCTCACCACATTTACTGAAGTCCTGGCTGAATTCATTGCAACCTCCCTCTCCTTCTCTCCAACAGGAAAGCTGTCTGTGATCCTCCTCAGCCATCTGTGCTTCACCCACAATCTTGCATGTGACTTACTCTAGCTGCAGCCTCATTAACTTTCAGGATCTGCAGTCTCACACGCACTCATTTGGGGGCTTGAAGGGAGAGGTAGGGCAAGGTCATTTTCTGAATCTKGTTTTATAGGAGGTGCCCAAGCTGCTGTGCTTGAACACAGTGGCCTTGAGCAAAAATTCCATTCACTACTCCTTATCTCAGCAGAGATCTACAGGTTATTTGCACTATTCAGCAGTTAAGGGAAAAAATCCTACAAACTAAAGAAAGTAAATCTAAAAGCTTTTCATGCAGATAACATTGAGAAGYACCTTTCTGCAGTAGAAAGAATAACAAAAGGAGAGGGAAGCATGCAGATGTAAATGAATTTCCAACCAGAGGACATTTTCAATGCTACTAATAAAATACTTTGTAAAATCAATCTTTCATGCTAAGAAAAGAAAATGCTTTCTGTCCTCCTAAATCATTGTGTGTCATTTCTGTTCCTTTCCCCTGATGCTGGCACATTGCAGATATGGGGAGGGGACTAGACCACATTTTGGGTTTGGTTTTGGGCTGYTTTCAGAATGTGAAAAGTGGGAAAGAGTGTCACATTAAAATATAGGGTGTGATGCCTTCTGACTTMACGGTTCAAGTGGTGAGCAGGATATGCTGGTACCCAGAGTTTTAGGAATAGCACAAAGTAAACAAAATAAACAGGTCCTTCAGGGAGTTCTTTTCTCTTGATTAAAAACACTGATAAAAATCGAATTACCTTTTTAAAAAGTGAAATCTTTGTCTGTGTATATGAAGGGTTCACAGGAGATTTTGCTATCACTCTTTTTAGGGGATTAATTTTGGCATCCTACAAATATTTGGCAGATCCTACAAACTGCCTCTGTGTTTTAAGCAGACCCTGCCTAGTCCACCATGTTAAAAAACTTCTCACATGACTAGAATAGTTCCAAGTTTTGGGCCCAGAGCACATCTAGAGCATCTATCTAGTCCCTGCCCAAGCCACGTGCCCACTGCAGACTGAGGAGTAAAGAGTCTGTTAGAGAAGAGCCTGGTGATTGTGACGATCTGGCACTGCCAATGCCTCTAAGGAGAAGGTTAGAGAAGTCTGTTTTCCCTCTTAACCAAGTACAGTTCAAGGAGTCAGACAAACAACCCTCTGCAGGTTTGTTGAACTTTTCCTTACCAGAAGTCCAAAGAATTGAAAAGTAGTATCCAAAAAGGCAAACTCCTTAGCTGGCTGGTATCAAGTGGCACAGGTCCAAGGATTAGATCTGCAAGTTTTAACCAGCAGAACAGGTTTCTGTCTATCCGGAATACATTGGGATCCCTTCACGTTGCTTCAAGGAAAGAAAAATGGACATTTACGGAGTTGCAAGTCACAACCTCAGGCTACGGCACAGATAGAAGATATTTCAGGGTACCAAACCAGAAAACAGCTCCCTGGCCCAGAGGCAAAAAGATTCTTGTGCAGTTCAGCCCTCAAGCAGGAGATTTTAAATAAGAGTCCTAGTAGGGAATTATTTTGCAAGTCTTCAAAAAGCCAGTGTCCGAAATGGCCACCTGCAACTCAAGAAAAATGTTTAATTGCTCCCATAAGTATGGGATATGCAGGAGCTCTCTGTTTGCTTATGCATACAAATATTTATAATCAAATTTACAAGCAGATTAATGTACATAAGAGAGATGAGGTCAGAGAAGTTATTGCAACAAATTATTCTGAAAACTTAAAATATGCAATGTGTTTCTGCTATGCCTTGGGAGAAGCAGTATGCATCTGATACAAGGTCTTATTTGGTTTGTAGTAACTATGTCCATTCCAGGAAAATAACATTACTTTACTCTGAAAAGATAGATAAAACTCCTGCTCTATGTACACCAGGGCTAAAAATTTAATAAATAAAACTATTTGGATGCATAAAGAATGGGATAAAAACTAATACAGACAACATTACAATGGCTTTATGAAGATAGTTTCTTTTTACTTTTACAATTCTCTGTCCAATTTTCAATTTTCCACTCCCCAAAATACAAGCCAAACTTATAGCATGCTCAGAGATAGACTAYAAAATAGCACAGGAATGTAAAATTTCATTTGAAGAGAGGAAGAAAATATTAGGCATGCTTATTTTACAAAGGAATTGTATTAAAAATAGGTGAAAAAACTATTTAAAACAATGAATGCTGTAAAAGGAAAAGTATTAGCATCTATGCAGCTGTCTAATAATGCAAGCTTTAAAGAAAATTGAAAACTGGGTATTTCCAAAAGGAGGAAAAGGAAGAATTTTTAAAAATCCATATTTAGCTTATTAGTATGGAACTTATTAATATGGAACTTATTAATATGAAACCACAGTGAGGTCAAGTATATGCCTGCATTTAAGAAAGGAGAGATTGTTTATACTTACAGGAACATATGAACCTAGAAAAGTATATGAAAGAAGAATATTTGAAACCAAAACTGTTGCGGAATATACAAAATCATCTAAATAGTGTTTTAYCTATAAATTAAAAAGGTATGTACAAATTATCTTGCAGTTTCTTATGATGAAGTCTCCTGCTCTTTATCATGGGGGAGGTGATATTGGTGACTAAGACTAATATTCTCCTGTTTTAACTGTCCCCAGAAATTTGTTTATGATCTTCTGTTTACCAAACCAGTCACAAGTAATTTTGCATTGAGGATGTTTATATCAGCATAGGACCCTTTACGTCAAAATAAATAATGCYGGATTATCTACAGTCACTTCACTTGTTTATAAAAGTTGATACGAACACTCCCTTGTGTTTTCATTAAACCACAAATATTTATTCTTGGTCCAATCCTGGAATACACTTGTTGGATGTGTAYGCACTGACTGGGTAAAATGCTGTTTAAGAAGTATCTTAATTAGAAGCTAACTAACCTAAGCTAACTAACCTGACTATGAAGACAAGTTTTAAAGCTGCAAAGCTCATTTTATTGACAAAAGGACTGATAAACTGTCAAGCACACCAAGCATTTCTGTTTTTTTTCCTAAACACTTTCCCCCTTACCGCATATCTGTGTACATCAATCTGTTTATTTTAACCTTCCCAGTTTCTCTATCARTTTGCACCAAATGAGCATCTGCAATACAAACTGGAAACCCAAAATGCAAAATGATGAACTTTCTTTCTCTTCCAAAGTTAATTTATACAAGTCACCAAGGCAAAACTCAGCATTACTTTATAAGATATAAAGTAGYATGATAACAATTAATCAGTGGGTTAATGCTAAATGGTAACAGACAAATTAAAGCAAATTTCAGATGCTCATATTTCAAACTGAAATGTGCTGTTTTTCTCAAGGAAAGGATATTCTTATCTTGAAAATACTTTTAAAAATGAACTGAGTCTTGACAGTTTTTCAGAAGTTCTCAGTTATGGTCATGTGCCAGCAAATGACCACTGCATTCCTGGCTGCTGCCTGTTAAATGTCCACACTGCTTTTGTCTGGTATCTGTTTCTCTTGAACTGAAAATGCAAAAAAAGGTCACCACAACTACAGCATGTCTCTAAACAGGTTACTTTATCCCTGTTTCCTTTTTCTTCTTAGTAATGATAGAGGCTTCTGTACAAGTGTGTGAGAAATATGAGCTTTTTGGCTTACAAAATAAAAGAAATTAAAAGAGCAATAATACAAATTACACTTGAAAATATAATTGGCTTGATAAGTAATGTAATCCATGGTGGAGTCTTCCCATTTGCCAAGAGAGACTGATCAGATGAGTTTTATGGTAAGATCTCATACTAGCGAGATAACATTATATTGGATAAAACCAATGTCAGCTTATTTCAAAATTCATATAAGAATGAGAAGAATARGAAAGAATAAGAATAAGRAGCMCCTTAACAACCATTCTCACTGCTRYATGCRGGTTTTCTCAGTTCACATGCTSTTTTATAATGGAGAAAAAGGACTGTACTTTATTCTTTATCCCACTGAAAGGAAATAATCAACATCCATTTCTGAGTCAAAAAATAATTATGTTTCCGGCTAACAACTGGGCAGGGAATTACAAAAATTTCTGGGGGTCTTTACAGAACTTGCCATACCAGGACAGAGAATTGGTCCATCATAGTTTCACCTTGCTTGTGGAAATAACCTCTCTGAAAGCAAAGCTCTGGAACCCCTGTTACGACTCTGCTGTTCTCCTTTAGTGTACAGCATGCACCACAGAACGAGGAGAGAGATGAAGCGAGGCAAGCTCTGTCAACCCCCTTCCCCAAAGTGAACTTTCCAAAGTGCATCAAGTGGCTTTTCCATTCAAAAGCCAGATTGTGCTGGAATGTAGGCTAGTATATTTCCAGTACACTCAGAGTGGAGAGCCCAGAGCACAAGGAGAAAAATGGACAGAATAATGAAAAATGGACAGGAAATCTAYAAAAGACATAATTTGGTGACAAAATGAGGACATTGATTTGAAGACTRTATTTTGGGTTGATTTTGATGGTGAGCCCTAGGGAAACACTTAACATTTCAAAAATGACATATTGTTATAGCCCTGTAACATTATGAATGGTAAAAGACCTCACAAGCAGAATATGCTCTTAAGTGATATTTGTTTTTTCTCATTGTCTCACACTTACATCCTTAAACACCTTAAGCATTTTTGACCTCATTGATATCCATGGGGCTTGAAAGTTGAACAATTACAGTCAACTGGAATTTGATAAAGCAYTGGATAGTGCTTGGCTGGAGGTTTGATGTATAGAATTAATCAGAATTAACAGCAGCAAACATTTTCTTTAGAATCTGAAAAAATGGCTCTGCACATATATATTCAGGTTTACAAAGATGCAGATAAAGTATTTTCAGTATTTTCAAATTTTACTTTACAACTTCATATAGCATATGTCTTGTYCTTCTGAGAAAAAATAGTGGCTGTGTAGCAGAGTGAGATGGTTTCTGCAAGTTCATCCCCCTTCTTGTTGAGGCATATAAAGTGAATGAATCCGTGGCTTGAGGACTCAGGTAAGGGTATGCCACAATTAAGCCCSATAAATGGTGCCACGGTAAAATTCCAGTGCAAAATTAAAATCATTCCCAGTAACTTTTTCAGAGTCTCGCAGCATGTGTTTCCTCCTCCTATGTGTGGCCTGGTGTTAGCTGTGGAACATCCTTCCAGTCTAAGCTGAGGTCACTCTCAAATGCACTTCCAAAATACAGTGTTCCTAGCACTTTTGAAACCTGGTTGTAGGCAGCTTGGAGCTGAAGAGCCAACAGTAGTGGTTACTCTTGACTTCATCTCCATTTTGTCTGGTAAGACTCCAACCATGAAATGGGGGCAAAATGACCTTCTCTCTGTAGGAGTGCAGATAGAGCTGGAAAATTTTCGCAGGAACGCTGCGAAAATAAATTAATAAATTAATAAATAGTTGCGAAGCAATCGTCTGTTCCAGTACTGAGCACTGGAGCAAATCTCTTGAGGAAATTAGTTCAGTCATCAGAACAGGGTTTAAGTAGCGTGCAAWGGGTATGGCAGAAGGCCTTGAGCATTAAGCAGTGAAGGTGAAGTAAAATACCTCCGTGCATGAATTCAGCCCCCTCGTTGTTTTGCTGAAAGAGGCAGGAGTCCTGTAAGAGACCACAGGTGTGCTTGTATAACCAAGGACTGTATGGAATTGTACTGAGCAGCATGCACATCATAGAAACCTCACTTTTCAGCCCTTTCAGCAATGGCTACATCTTTAAGATCTGGCTACCTTAGGTGATGACCTTGCACAGAGGGTGATCTGTAGGATCAGCACCAGAGCATCTAAAAGATGTTACAACCYATGGATCCTGGGCTTGCTTTTCACAGATCTGTGCAGTATCTTCAAATATTGAGTGATTTTGGAATTGTGAACCTTGAGTTTCATCACAAGACTCCAGTATTAGCGAGTGTTAATAGCATACAGTATTACTCATATAAAGAACTAGCCAGYCACCACAGAAGAATAATTTTCAGTACGACTCAACAGAAATGGAATGTGTGATTCTGCAATTCAAGCTTGATGAAGACCACGGATAAACTTTGGGACTATTACAAGTCCTTAGCTACCAAAGCAAAAAATTTTGTTAAGCAGGGTTTTTCTGTGGATGTTTTCTGTGATCCAGTCGTATGACACCCAGCTCAGAT
>NW_026623370.1:626772-652605 GCF_030028575.1 Malurus melanocephalus
GAGAGAGGAGAGAGGAGAGAGGAGAGGGCACTTTACTGCAGTCTGCAGAGCAGGCAATGCGTGAGCAAAGGACTATTCAAAGGTACAGTTTTGCAACAGAAGCATAAACTGGTGACTGGAAGAGGTGGGAGCAAACTGAACAGCCCTGGATTAGGCTGATGGAAAGAGACTGAAGATTCAGAAGGCCTCTGAAGAACATGTAGGAAGGTGGGAAACAATTAAAATGTGGAATTTAGGTGTGCATCTCTCCCTCTATGCTCACCCTCACTGACCTTGCAGTGTTATTCTCTTTCATCCAGCAGATTTGTTTTCTCTTTCTACCTGTATTAATTGAATTAAAATACAARTAAAACCCAGATTTTGAAATCCATGGGTTTATAGTGGTTTGGGGGTATTTGCAATCAAGAAAAAGATGCACCTCAAAGCTCTAGCTAACTCAGGATCCTTTCTTTCAYGGCTGCATTGCTCTATTTTCCTTCCTTCCTGGTTGTAAAATGTATCTCCACTGGCCACCTTGGATTTGGAAATCCAGTTGAAGATCAAAACATACCAGGTCTAATTCTTCCTTATGGGATTTGGATCTGTGGCTAGATGTTGAGTTATCCAGTTTCCACTGGCTCCACAGATTGCACACATCCTTTGTTTCAATTTTTCAGTATTGGAGAAAAGATAAACTGATGCTGTAACATAGATTCTATACAAAATCTTGGCTTCCATGATTTATTCAAAACTGCCCTCCAAGTATTAATGCCTCTGCAATGAGGCAAATGCCATATATTAATTTAGCAAAAGTCAGGATTAATCCAATGAACAGCAAGGATGGCARTCTTTTGCCACCTCATATTAACCATTGATTAGCAGCAAATGTACAAATTTGCTTTACAAAAATGGAAGTTCAATGGCAATTTAGTAAATTAGGATTTATAAAACCAAAATACCCTATTTAAACTTCACTTCACATGGTGACAAAAAAATACAACATAAATAAGCAGACAGATATGCAGCATATACTCTTTTCTCTAGAGACTGACTTCTTGGTACATTTCTTTGTACAACAGGAATTTTAAATTAATTAATTAATTAATTAATTAGATGCAAAATTCACAACCAGGACTTCAACACATACAACGTCTCTTTTCTGAAACTATGCATAACTGCTGGCAAAACTGAACCATGGCAAGTTAGTCCCAAGAATAACAGAAACAGAAAGACAGACCACGTGTGGACAGAAATCCCCTTTTGTCTCAKTTCTGACAAATACTCTCAAGCCAGTAATCATTTTGGGAGGAAACTGTTGCTTCATGGAAACACTATGATCTATAGGTCATGCTTTCTTGCCTAAGACACATTTCTGTGGTAAATCCCCCAGTTCTCACAGTAAGTCTTGCCCCACAGCCGTCTGTGAAGGATAAAAGGTTATGAATCACGGCTCCAAAGCGTGGCACATCCTCTTGGGCAGATGCTCAGCGTGTGCAAATGCAGCCATTCCCCCAGGGAYGGTGAGACCCTCCTTCTCTGTGTTTCTCCTGTGACTTATTTTATGGCTCTTTTTATGCCCCAAGAGAGAGGACCAGGGTGCGCATCCTGAGTCCCCACCACAAAGGTTGCAGACAGGGTAACAGAGCACAGATTCACCTCGAAGTGGACAAGGCTCTGCCCTGTGCCCACCAAAGCGCTGGCACTTGGTCCCCATTCACCCCTGAAAGATGCAAAGAGCAAGCCTAAGGCAAGAKAGAGCCAAGATGCGAAGACATCAGTCTCCTGGCTGGGATGGGAAGTCTGCCCAAGCCCTATGCTCTGTGAAAACAAAAGAACCCCATGTAGCAAAGCTCAGGGCAGAAAGGCTTTTGTACAAGCACAGATAAAAAATCTTGTGTCGAATACCCAGGTTTCAGGTCAATTTCTAAAAACTTTTTTWWAAWTTTTTTATTTATTTTTTTAACAGGTATTATTTAAAGCTTCTGTTTGGAACCGGGTCAATATTACACCGGGATGTTTGTGGCAGCAAGAGCGAGCTCAGCACACGCGCCCTTTTGCCGTGAGCCAAGGATGGCGCGGCAGGCGCGGCTGGCGGGCCCGCTCGCCCCTCTCGCTGTCTCTCCCCGCCTCTCGGTGTCCCCCCTGTGTCCCGGGCCGGCCGGCGGAGGCGGGGGATGTCGCGGCCGCTCTCTCTTCCCGCACCGGGAGCGGGGAGGTCTCCTCGGGTCGGGGGAGGAGGGGCCGGGCGGCGCGGCCGCAGGGAGGCGCTGTGGGCCCTGTGCGGCGCTGAGGGCTGCCCGTGCTGCCCGCGGCATTCCCGCTGCCCGCTCGGCGCGCAGCGGCCGGGAATGGGGGAGCTGCTGCTGCCGCCGCCGCCGCTCTGCCCGCGCCCCGCGGCTCCGGCGCCGCCTCCTCCGCTCTCGGCCTGAAGCGCGCTCGCTCTCGTGGATCCCGGCGCGGAAGGGGCCATGGGCCGCCTCCCCGAGGCGCGGCGGCTGTGAGGCGGCCGGCGCTCGCTCGGGGAGCCGCGGGGAGAGGCTGCCGGCTGCCGGCCAGCCYGCGCCGGGGAGGGGAGTGCCGCTCRCAGCCGGCGGCGGGCGCGCAGGCAGCACCTCGGTGCCGGTGACTTGGGGGTGCCGCTCCCCGCCCGCGCCCGGCCGCGGCCGTGCATGGATGCGCCATGGCCACGCTGGTGTGCCGGGTGCAGCTGCTGGATGACACCGACCCCTTCAACAGCACCAACTTCCCCGAGCCCACCCGGCCGCCCCTCTACACCTTCCGGGAGGACATCCCGCTCGCCACCCAGCTGGCCGGGGTGCACCGCCTCCTCCGCGCCCCGCAGAAGGTACCGGGGGAGGGCAGGGGGATGTGAGTGGGGGGCACCGGGCGAAGGGGCTGGCAGCGGGGAGCAGAGGCCGGCGGGCGGCCCCCGGCCCTTGCGGAGCTGCTCTGCCGGCTCCTGTGCCCCCGCCGGGCTGCCCCTCGCCCCGGCAGTATCGGCATCTCCCTAAAGTCCTGGGGAGAGGCCCCGGGGGACGGCGGAGGGGTTCCCTCTGCCACTCTCCTGTGTGCCCAAACGCCCCCAAGGGCAGCTGTAGCCTCTGCTGTAGCTGTGGCTGCTTCACGCTTTCCCCAGGAGAAGAAAAACCTCATCAGAGCAAAGCCCAAGTTGGGTATCGAGTAGTCGGTGCCTGTCCTTCGCTGGCGGTGTCTGGGTATTTGGGGACACTGCGGGACAAGGCGCTGTGTCGGGCCAGCCGGGCTGCGCCGAGCACGGTCGCGCCGGCAGCACCCGGGCTTTGCCGTGGTGAGCTTTAATGAGCCAGGCAGCTCCAGYCGGGGCTTTGGTAAAAATAGCAGCGTCTGCTGCCCTTGAAACAATCGGTGCTATTAGTCCCTCTTGCGAAGAGCTGCAGCATGGCCCTTGTCAATTCTTACCTATCTCTTCTTGCGTGCTTCCTCTGATACATGTGCTGGCATCTGTAGCTCTGCCCTTGAAGTCAGTCACCAGAGCATTATCCTTGAATTTTTAGTTTTCAAAGCAATGCCATTGATTGACAAACTAATAATGTCCTTTCGTTATCATGTTGTATCTGCACATTAGTTCTGCAGAGTGTACCGAAGAAGAAAGGAAAAAAATGTCCACTCTCTTTTTTTTTTCCCGCTACAAAGTAAAAGTTGTAAAACTTTTATTTGCTCTGTGATGAAGTGGGAGGAAAATACTCTCTTAACATCACTTGTTGTATTATGCTCATGGGAGCCTGCAGGAAGATGACAMAGGGCTGTGTGTCCCCTTAGATTTAAGGATATCCAAAACCCCATAAAAGTATTTCAGAGAAAAGCTCATGGAGCAGACAGAAGTTTTGCATTTGTAGAACGGTTTCCTCGCATAATAGTTGCCAAGGATACAGCACCCAGTGAACAGAGCTCTGCCTAAAGCACAAAAACTTTGGAAGCTCTTGGTGCGCTGGGTCAATTCTGTTTTCATGTGCTCCGTCGTCCCCAATTCAGAGTGGTCCCATTGTTTTCGAGGGAGGCTTTTTTTTTCTTTTTTTGGGGGAGTTAGAGCTAATTAAAAGAAAGGCAGAGTGGATTCTGACACCTACTGAAGTAAATAAAGAAGTAGTTTAAAATCTGGATTTAGAGTGAATTCAACCTCATTTTCAAGGGTATTTCACTGTGTTATGTCTTGCTTTGCTTCAAATACCTTTCCTGGAAATTTTTTATACCTTTATACAGTAACGCCACCACCACCACCTTGGTTCAGTGTTTTAGGAGCCATCCAGAATCGATGGCCACTTTTATATGCTTAACTTCTGCCCAGTCTTTCTGCGTGCARTGTTTCTCGAGTTTAATGAATGTTTGGAAAGTGGACTGACAAACTTTGGGTGAGAGATRGCTTAAATCCCTAGAGGTGCTGTAAACCCGGCTGTTGAAAGATGGTTGCTCTGCTAGACTCAAATCCTGGCCCAGTGATTTGTTAATCTGAGCTTCTGGGTCTCTGAAATAATTTGTTTCTGTTGTGAGGGTGTAGGCAGGCTCACTGAAATCTGCTTACATGGTTACAGTTACCTTCGTGTTTAAGAGCCACTGCCTGTTTCTGGAGTGCCTCAATTATGTCTCTTGGATTTCTCTTGGCTTCTGCAAGGTAACAAAACAAACAAAAGAAAAGTGTTGATTAGACTTGTTTACCTTTACTCATTATAATGAAAGTGTAGTTCCTTGTTTGCACTTGCAGTTAGGGCAGCATTTCTGTGTTTGACATTACATATTTGCACCTGTAATTCTGTAGAATAAACTGTTTTGTGTTGCTTTCTTTTTCTATTTTATCTTTGGRAGGTGGACATATTCTTTCTACAGCTTTTCCTCAAGACCATATTCACTGATAAATAGAAGATCACCGCATTAGTTGAGTGAGACATTAGACTGAGAAGAATTTTGTTCAGTTTCACCCAGAGATCAGGRTCTGTGATCCCAGAGGAATGCAGCTGTCAAAGCAGAGCATAGGTTGAAATTCAGGTGTCGGTTCACATTGACACATCTGAGGTTTGATTGATTAATTACTCTAAAAATCAGTGAGATAATGGATTGATGGTCCATTTAGTATCATCACGGTAACTAGTGCAAAATAGCTTGAAACAGACCTAGGAGTTTCTAGCTCAAATGCTGTCCCTGCCCACGGCAGGAGAGTTGGAACTTTAAGGTCTCTTTCAACCCAAGCCTTTCTATGATGATGATGAAATGCATAGGAGCACCAATGTYTAAATAATTACTGAAGTCTTATAAACTGTTTGCCTTTTTGCYGGCAAGTTTGAATGATCAATGCTGTTTTTTTTTTTCCATTGGGTATCAAGTTGCCATCTCTTGACTTAGATCAACATTCACTTACTCTCTGAACAGAGGTGCCAACTTGTTGCCTTCACATCACTGGATGATTTGCACATCTTGTAGATGATGTACTGCTGAGAGGATGAAGTCAGTAGCGGGAATCCAGCTCACTTCAGTGGGGTCAGATTTCGCCATTGCTGTCTTGAAATTAGCAATGATGACAGTCTAGTGACGATGGTATTTTTGTAGTTAGTAAAACAACTTGTATATTGCAAATCTTTGTAAGTTAAACATGATAAACCATTTTTAAGAAAACGATTAAAAAAGTAAACGAAAAATGCTTTGACATTTGGACCTATCATAGTATTCATTAGTAGCTGTTTTGTAACCAACAGATGTTCTAGCTTGACTCCAAAGGGCAGGATTTCTTCAATCTAGTTCTTTGAAAATACAACTCAATTTCACATGTTGGTTTTACTGCTTCTTTTCTTTAAACTTACAATTTTACTTGAATCTGGATGTAAGTGTAGATCTACACATTGTCTTCTGAGCGGAAGTGTTTTTAGATCCTTATGGAGGTTCTCAGGGAAGTTAAGAAACTGAATTCAAAGAATAACATCTGGGATGGTCTTTACCACCCTGAATAATGTGGAACACCTAAGCTGGTTGATAGGGAAAACTGATAAGAAGAGTGTCTGCAATCTTTCTTTCACTTGGAATTGGATGCCTAATGGTATCCTCCCTCCTCCCTCACTCTTTTTTTCCCTGCTTCTCTCTGTGCACATACCTTCTTCTACATCCATATCTCTGGATGTGAGAACAGCAGCTTGCTGTTCATTGGGTTGTGCTCAGTTCTGTTTGGCCAGCACACTGAGCCTCATGGGGCAGGGTGCTGCTGTCTGGAATGCTTGTTTCAGCTGTCCCCCATGGTTTTGAGTGATTTGGTCCTAGATGATAATACACTATCCTAGTTGATGATGCAATAAAGTACCACAAATTCTGTTATAGTATATTTAGCCACATCTAYAAATTCTTGCTGAGCAACTACGCCACGTCGCAGAGCTTTTGTGGGTTGTCTAGATTGATTTGGCAGCCTAAGGTGCCATTTTGAATTTGGCTTTTATTGTTTATGAGGATTTTAGGTTGCTCTTACTGTCTGGTGTATCAAGTAGAACTGGCTCTAGTCTGGATTCTGACTTTAGATGTCCCTTTTGCCCATTTCTGTGAATCTTGGGAAAATTCAGAACTGGGTCTAAATTTGTGGTTCAGGCCCAGTGCCAGAAATGCTCTTTGTATCTAATTCAGTTCATTGSTTTGTTGGTTTTGAATTGCTTTGAGTTATTTGATACTTAAGACTTGCTGACATAGGGTCGCTCAGGAGAGTAGCTATATATACATGGCCGATGTCAAGTGGTGTGCTTTTTTTAGAGATCTTCTTCATTATAACTTTTTCATGTAATTACAGCATGCTGAGTATGTTGCCATAGTCTGTTTTCACATGCCACAGTAGTGTTCAGTGTTGGGGCAGCTCTACAAGAAATACTTCTTTACAATAATATAGGACATCACACTGCCTGATTTATCAAGAAAACATCATTAAAATACTTTGTGTAACAATGGAAAACAAAACAAAACAAAATCTCCATATGGTGCATATGGTGTACTTACTGGTGGTGATGGTGGAGAGTTAYTGTGCCATAAGGATAATTGTTTTGACCTCCTGTTCCCTCTGAGAATACTGGAGACAACTTCTGTGTTCAAATCCCTTCCAAGAATTTGTAATTAGGAACAGTGTCATTCAGAAAACAGTGGTATAAGCAAATAAATCCAGTGAGTGCTAGAGGGATTCAGGRGTTTCATTCATAAAGAAGCCATCCACATTTCTGTCTTCAGCTGCTGTGATTGAGCCCTATATTAAAGCCAGGGCTGATTCTGAGGCATGGTGTGATGTAAACTGATAGCAGGGATTGTTCCACTGGTTGTGTCCTGGCATGAAGCTCAGCTCTGGCATTGAACTCTGTGCCAGGTTATATCCTGGCAACAGCCTCAGGTCCTCTGAGAGCAGTAAACCCCTAACAGCTGGCTCCTCTTCCCTGGGTTTCCTTGGCATTAAGTAATAGTGTCTTGGTGCGTAGAGGCTAGGCAGAAACAGAAGAAAAAAACATGGTTTGAATCCTGATCTTGATGGAGGTACAGAGCAGATGTTCTCTGAAGAGAGCATTTTTGGGTGTAGTCATTGTGTCGTTAATGGGAGCTGAAGAATAGAAGACGTAAACTGGAATCGTGTCATTTTCCCAGGGAAAATGAACCCACACTTAGGGGAAACTGGCTGATATCTTCTGCAAGGGTCGCTGCTGAGGGACGGAAATATTTTAGTTGAGGGCTGTAAAGACACACAAGTCTTTCRTATTCTCCCTTATGCAGGTGGTCATCAGCCTTTTTTTCATCCTTTGACAGAAGAGGGGATTTAACACAATGGTTGTTTTCCAAYAGGTTTCCAATGTATTCTGACTCTAGTCAAGTATTTCTGGAGCTGACAAATTCCTGTGGCAGTTGTGTGTGCTTGAATTTTTTAGGGAATTATTTATGAGGGCAGTGGCGGGTAGGATACTGCTCTGTCTGAGGACTTGACAGCACAAGCTGCATCAGTCCTGTGTGAAGCACATTTTCTGGGGGAGTATAAACACCCTACCAGAAGCACAACTGTGAAAAGCTTCTCAGTCTCCCAGAAGCTTACTGTCTTCTGCTGTGTGGGTCTTCGAAGGAGAAGAAATACCCATGCAATAGATGCAAAGTGTTGTCAAATGCTGGGCTTTACCTCTGGCAGTTTAGGGTAAGATGCCTTTGAAAAGGGCAAGAAGAACCTTGTTCTTCTGACAAGTTATGGTTTTGACAAGTGTAGTTCAGTTCAGTTGTTTGATCTAGGCTTGTGTTATAAAAGTAGGGACACAGATCTATCCCAGAGATTCAGTTCCTKACTTTGACACCTTTCTTGCAAGTCACTCTGTTTGGCTAATCATAKCTCAAGAGCCTTAATAAAGCTCCATGTCAAGAATGATAGTTCTCAGGATTCCATTAAATTTTTAAATCACAGATTGGTCAGATGCAGTCTCTGGAAACTTGCATCATCCTGTGTTTCCTGGAGGTTCTTAGCGGAAGAAGTCTGACCTTTATGTTATCCTACCATAAATCTCGTACTTGGAGCTACAAATTTTGTTGTTTTCTCTCAAAACCAGTTTGTAGATATCTCATTTCATCCAAATTCTTGTATGAAAATTACTGATGGATTCACCGGAGCAACAGACTAAGACAAGTTCAGTTAATATCTATGTTGGTGAAAGAATAGTCAGAGATGTGTGACTTAGCATGTTGCAATCTCCTTCTTGTGTTGTTCTAAATAAGAACARAAGTTCTCACAGCGCTAAAGAAGAGTTTTCTCTTCCTGATGCATCCACAGCCATCCTACCTTGCCAGTAATTAGGATCTAAATGAGAGTCCCTTTTCCTTCTGTCTGATCTCACTCACTGGGTTGTGACAATGAGCATTACAACCTTTGTGCAGATGTATGCAAGGCAGCTGGGYTGTAATTCACCCATGCATCACCTTATCACTTATGACAACCCTCCTTGGTTTTACAGTCCACTTTTCTGGCTCGAATTCAGCCAGGACAGGTGGGTGCCTCTACCCTTTCAAAAGGTGTTTTAATTTTTAAGTGACCCTGAGTAGTCTGGGCTGGGGCTATACAGCTCCTTTGGTAAAAGCTGCTTCAGTAGGCTGTACCATATGCTAAGATATTACTTCATTACCAGCTCAGAGGAAAGAGTGCCAGCTACTTACACTTCTGTCATCACTTTCCACACAACCTGGATTGGGTTATATTAATATTAACTTTATATTGTATTACAGTTATTAATAAGACAGAAAAAAATGTTGTTACATATTTTTAGCAGTGGAACAAGTTGGGACAATAGTAGCAGTGAGCTCTCTAGTGGGCCCAGCTACCTAGAAACATCTGCAACCATCTGGCATGTGAAACTATTGAAGTAAAGGTGAGCAAGACTTGAAAGCTCACTTTCCACATGTCATCAGCTTAACACATATATATGAATAAAATGCATTGCTGTTTCCAATTCCAAACATTCAAAAAGAAGTAATTCTGTCTTTTAAGGATTTTAAGGATGCTTTTTTAAACAAAGGAAAAATCAGCTTAGACTTTTTCCTTTGCTTTCAGTATGATTACTCGACTTCAGTAGTCTTACATCTCAACTGACCCTCTATCTATTTTGTGAGGAGGGTATTTATTGATTTTATTCTACAAAGTCTTGGGAAATCGCTAATTTTGGTCCTGCATGCCTAGTTGCTCATGTTAAACATAGGCAATGTTAAACATAGGCAATCTTTTGGTCATATGGGTCATCATTTTACATGCTAGTGATACAGATAAAGCAACACACTTTCCCTCTTGTACCCAGCATGCATGATTATATTGGAATAAAATGCACTTACAGATAGCTTGTATTTTGCTATTTAGGAAAGAAAATTTACCTTCATTTTGGTTTCTGTGTTGKCTTCTCTTTCAGAAACTACAGACTATGCCATTTAAAAAGATAATTTTAAGAAACTTGGATACTGGTTAAAAAATAAAAATGAGGGACATTTCCATGCTGTTCATTGAAGCTAGTTGCTTCAGATTTACTAATAAGCCCTTCAATTTTGTAAGTGAAATTGAGGAATTAAGTATTTTTCTTTAGAATTGTAAATACACTATCAGCCACAAGTAGCAGCATGAGGTAGAGTAGCTGCTCCAGCTGCTGGTGAGATGCCTRAAGATTTTGTGTTTAGTTTTTTTTGATGACTGTTACCTGCAAGGAGAAGRTGAAGTTCCTAGACTCTGGTGGGGTTTCTCAGCATGTTCAGTGKGAACCACTTGGCATGATTTGAGGGCTGGCAAAGAAGGCATTTGTAGCTATCATAGTTGTGACAGCCAGGTTGCTCATCTAAGGGTCATATGSCAGGTAAAGTTAGTTGAAAAAGCATATATTGTCTGATTTCTTACTTCATTACTGCAAGGCTTGCAAGGAAAGAGCATAGCAATAGAGTGTGCAATCAGAAACCAACAGGCATCTCATCTGGGCTAGTGAAATGCCAAATGGGGACTTGTGGCTGTTTTTGTTAACATGGAATAAAAGTTCTGAATTTTCTCCAAGCACCAACACTGAACCCAGTCTAGCTATGGGGTAGGCATAATTAGACTTCTAGTACTTGGAAAGAATTGGCATTTTATGGGAAGTGAAAAAAGTGAAAAAACTACATATCTACCCTCTGTTTATTACCATGCTGCAGCAGCTGGCCCTGGAGCATGACCTTTGACTCCACACACAAAGGGTTGTTATTTTCCCCTTCAGCTCKAGCATTGTGAGGGACTTGGCTTGTGAAATCTTGAGTCCTCTGCTTTCTTTATAGGAGATCTTGGTTTCTCAGTTGGGAAGACCCAGGTTTGCCAGGCAGAGAATTGAGATTCCTGAAATTGTGAGTTTCATCTGTGCTGCTCTGCCTCACAGGCAAGGAGGACCACTTTATCTGACTATTGTTTATAAAAAGTGAATTTGAAGSATTTTCTTTGTGTTTTAATTTGGGTTTACTTATCTTTTTAAAGTGGGTCACCTTCAAAAGGATGCAAGGACTGGGAAGTCCTTAATAGTAGTGAGTGCCAAGGAGGTGCCGATTCATCTRTGTCTGGTTATGACAGTGGGCTGGTCCTAAGGCTTTCTGAATTTCAGAAAACCCCCGCATGAGGCACATGTCATCAAACTCCCTAATTGAGGCATCTTTAAAGGAAATTGTACTATGATTTGAAAATGGGTGTTTTTTTAAAAACTATACTCCTGAGGAAGAAAACACACTGCTAAATTATGCTGTTTGTGCTTTTCAGTCTCTGCATATGTTCTTTTAGTGTTTTTCATCATTCTTTTTCAAGTAGTCTACCATGGTACTAGTTGATTTGAGCTTCAGTTATAAATTCAAGTGGCCTCACTTGCATTCTCTGGTGACTACACGAAATGCAGGCAGGCTTCATTCACAAGTGGAAAAACTGTGTATGAGTGAAACATGGTATTTTATTTCAGACAGACATGACTGATTTATCCTGTATTAGCATTCTAAATAATTAATGTGTTGTAATGWTCATTGCTGGTCACAGTTGAAAGACTCATCTTACTGTGATTTTTTTTGTTCTGGTTTGATTATAATACATGAGGTGTTTTTGTCTGTGACTGTACAAGGCAGAAAGAAGTGCAGCTCTTCTGGGTTAGTATCCACAATTTTGTTTGCCTGTGACCTGAGCATTCCTGTAGTGTCTTGAATATATATATATATATAGTGCCTTCACTTGATACTGTAGTATTCTTCATTATTTTTGCTTTGTTTTGTCCCCTTTGTTTTTGCATGGATGTGAGCTTGAAGTAATGACTTAGATTTGTTTTTCTTGCCTTTAGACRTAATGTGTTCTTATTTAGATGCTAATTTCAATTGTCGCTCTTTTTAACCTAATTAAAAAGTCAGTTTGCWGTTTTGTTTCAGCTACTGTATGGTGGGTTTACTGAATGTTGTTCTGCCTTGTGCATGCATTACTGTAGTTACACTTCTAGACTGAACTTTCCTGGGGAAGAAAAATGAGTCATTTTTCTGACAAAGCTGAGAGTTGTGGTGGAAAGTGGTRGAAGAAGATCCTGGTCTTTTAGAAGTTAAAGAAATATCGTTTCTGAGACTTAAGATGGATTTCTCAGTTCAGGTGCTGCTGAATTATGCTTTTAGGTTTTCTGTCTTCTTAATTKGAATTTTTTTGCTTAGTTTTGAAATGTGGATGAAAAAGCCACCAGTTGTGAATGTGAATTTATGTTAAGCCTAGATATGGCCATATCTTTGAGTTTCTGAACTTATTTTTCAGAGACTCTGAATTTGGTTTTTTTGGTGCCTTCATTTCAGCTGGCTAAAGAGAAGTGATCAGCATTCAAAAATGTGCYTATTGGAGAAATGATCACCTGTAGTAAGTTTGAAATCTGGAAGCTTGTTATAATGGAGAGARTTATCTCAGGATACAGAATTCTTTCTTTGCTAATTAGATGTGCCCATAATTTGTATATGTGTTTAGGTTGAATGTCTTCAGAACATGTACGTGTTCCTTGTAGTGTTTTTCTCTCTCTCATCAAGGGGTTTGAAGGAAGTGTTTCCTAATGGTCATTTGTATAAAGAGGAAGARGATACTGTTTAGGCTAGTTTTCAGAGGCTGTATCAAAAAAGATTAATGCTCCTGGAGAACTGGTAATGGAATGCAGTCATATGCTTCCTCACATAATTGATTAGTATTCAGCCATAGTTTTAGTGTGTGAAAGACATTACTGTTTGGTGAATCTTCTAACTATATCCTAGAGAATAAACAATWGCATTGTGGTGTCACTTTTTTTTGTTTTGATGGTCTCAAAGCATTGGGTYCTATCTGTTCCAAGTCTGATGCTGTCTGTTACACAGCAAGGTTCCTTTTATTAATTTTAAATGTCTTTATAGTTGGATGCRAAAAGCCTGAAAATGTACTCCTGAAGATTAAAAACCCAGCAAGTGTAACATTTTTAATTAAGAGTTAGCACTTGAATGTGTAAAAATAATATATTGGCTTGAAAATCTTAAATTTTTTTTGATGTTATGAGAGACAGATATTTAAAAGCATCCTTGCAAATGTTGTAACTGCTACCTCAGCACAAGAGTTCAGGAGAGCACAGGATGAGGCCAGAGCTGTCTCAGGCAGGGTTGAAGGGGGCTGCTCAGTGTTGACAGTGCTAAAGGCATCTGAACAGCTGCCAATGAAGGTAGAAGGGTATTGATTTTCAAGGTTGCCAAAGTGTTGTGTCATAAGCACTAAATCATATTAAAAGAAATTGGGGTAAAACTGTCGTTTGATTTAACGTTTTCCTTTGTGATCTATTAACAAAGATGGGCAAGATGGGAGTGTGTGCTGTGCCAGTAAAGACATTGGCTGCCATGAAGAAGCTGCCTGTCTAGTGCTGCTCCTCCCAACATTGACTCCTGATTGCCACCACGTTCTCTCAACATGTTTCAACATGTAATTGCATTGCCCTATATACAGCAACGTGGCTGTCTTGGACTTAATCCTTGCCATTGTAAGAGTGCTGATTGAATTGCAGGCTAAAAATAGGCTGTACTCAGACATTCTGTGTGCTATCAGTTGCACTCTACTTTGGCACTCTACAGTCTGTTGGTAACATGACATAATTAAAAGCTGACAAAGGCCACAGGCAGAATGCTGTCCCATGATTTCTAGGATTTAATGCTTGAAGAAGGTATTTTCCTAACTTGATGAATTTGGCTCACACAGTTACAGCTCAAATAAATTAACTACTGTACTATTCTTTGATAGTTCTGGTACGCTGTTGAAAGAATGTCCTTGCCTTAAACCCATTCTTTAGATTGATGTTGCTTCTGTGGGAAAGYCACTTGTAATAGAGCATAGCATTTGGAAATCATTACAGCTAGGTGTGATTCGAGTGACAAAAAGGAGATTAGAAGTATTTTTCAGTGCAGTGTAAGTTGAGCTATATTTACTTCCTTTATGTGATTATGGTTTGTCACTGATATTCTAACAAATCTTTCAGAAAGATATATGCAGCTGACAAGAGGGAAATAGCTTACTATCTTGTGAGTAGTCATCAGCTAGTGTTATTTTAAGAGGTTTCAAGGGAGATTGATTAAAATTGTGCTTTCATGTTCTTCATCTCCAAATTAGATTTCTTGAAATAAAAACAATAATCTAARTGTCTGAGATTATTAAACACTAATTTATAAAATACTATTTAAAGAGCTACTCAAAAGGAAAAAAAAAAACTGAACAACTGAATTCCTCTGAAGGAGCTAGCGTCGGATGAAGGCTGACAGGTACTCAGTCTCTATGTTTACTTGTTACAATCAGGAAAGGGAAAATAAGCTACAAATAATTACTGTAAAAAGATTACTTTTTTTGTACATTTGTGTGTATATGTCGATGCAATCAAAATAATATTAATCCTACCTTTGTTTTCTCATGTTGATTATTTGTCCATTTCTTCAGAATAGTCAAGACTGCAGTATGTTCTGTAGGTGAGTCATAGGAGGTTATTATTGAAGCCATGCCTCTGTGGTACTTTTTAACAGCCTGGTTGTTTGACACTTTGAATAAAGTGACTGATTSAATCCTGTATTTCCATGTGGCTACTAATAAGTTGTGGGACTCAGGTTATTTCTGAAGGCAGATTTCTGAGACAGCCAAAGACTGATGTAGTAGGGTGATGGTACACAATAGGAAAGGAAGGAGGGGGAAAGACTTATTAAGCTTTCCTGGCCCAGAGGCAAGAATACAATCATGAGCAGGTTGCTAGCCAAATTTAGTATCTCTTGTAAGACTRCGTTTTGTTACTTGTAACTTGTGAATGGGTGTTATGTCAAGATAATTTGTAGGACAATMTGTTCTAGCAAACCAAACCCCTTGTTTATTTTTGGATATCTCTGTTAAATATTGATGGAATTTATTTTGAGATTGGTTGTGAGTAATTAGCTGCTTGGGCAAGTCTGAGTGATTTGGCATGAATTTCCTACCATAGCTGGTAACAGCATAGTTGTATGAACTTGTGCCTGTCCTGCCAGGGAATTCGACTTGTGTTTGCTGTTGCAGTGGAACCTGTTTTGGCTTGACTGTAAAGCTGTCACCACTGGGCAATGACCTGAGTGGTGCTCATGTTAGTGTYTGCCTTTATGAGCTTCTAATGGAAACGGAAAACCCTATTTACTTAATCAGATGCTATTGAAGCTAATTACTGTGTTTAGTTTGTTTTTCTTATGGACAAGAGAGGGAAGTGCAAATCCCCAACCACAGAATGTTTATACAAACACATGGAGGTGTTGGGGTAATTATAAAGGCCTGTGTAGCAAAGCAGGCTCTATGGTTTGTGCCATGTCTCATTCTTCCCATCCCCTTTCTGCTTTTTGGTGTTGCAGCCTGTGCTATATCAGAAGGCACAAGCTCAGCTCAAAACTGATGTGGGTTTGAAGATTGCTGTGAATTATCCACCTCAGGGAGACAGATTTGGGCCACTGAAGATAACTACTTTGTTACTTTGAATGGGGAACACCATGCTGATGGACATTTTGTGCATAGGACAATTGTCTCAAGTAACTCCTTTCTTGTACTGCAGGTAGAAGAGGAAGAAAACTAACCTGGAGAAGGTCTGTTCTTTTTCAGGAAAAGGGCTATTCAAAACCCAGAATTAGCATTGTAATTGCTTGATTCTCAAAAGCAGTTTCTGGAGGGGCATCTATGAAAAGGGTGTGACTGTAACCTCCGGTGCTAACCAAAAGATAAGCAAGTAATGAAATTACATTTAAACCATGCAGTACAACCTAATATTGAAAGTCTTGTGTACTCCTGSCGATATTCCTAAGGTACAGTTGGGAAATGCTTGCTTTTGGTTGCAGAGGTGCTTGCAGTGGGTCACATAAAGATGACTTGTTAATTTTTTGAGGTCACTAAATGAAGAGCTTCTGTTCGAAGTAGAAAAGAGTTGAAGCTTTGAAGCCCATTAGTATTGAAGGGCAGAACTGGTAGAGCTACTATGCTAGACCAAAASGAAGAACCAAACAAACCCTTTGTAAGACAGAGAAAGCCTACCTCACCCTTGGATGCACATGTATGTTTGTGGTATAATGAAGAATACAAAACAAATTTTCTTTGCTGTATCAAGTCTTGGAACATAGCCATTTCAACTTCCCAGAGACACAAGAGGTTTAGGAGCATGGTACATTGTCTCTCTGGGTGCAGGAGCGAATGGATTGGTAGAGGACAGCGGTGTCTGGGATTCTAGGGGAAGCATTTCAGCTGAATGACTCCTAATGGCAAAATTGGCATGAAGATTAAATGCCAATATTCTGCTGCAGATTATAGAGTTAATGTTTTGGTTATGAAGTTTTCCTTTGAGTGTTAAATTACGCCCTTAGCATAGTCTTCTAAAGTCATACAAAACAAAGGACTAAGCTGATGAGCAATCTTTTATTGGCACCTTGTTTTGTTCTGGTTCAGGATAAAAAAGGTTCRTACTCAATTTATTATTTTATGATTTGGAGGCAGGCGAATTATTTATCTGTCTTTAAATTCTTCAAGCTTTTGTAAGAGAAAATAAGRTTAAGAAATAAGTCTATTGACTGGAAAAAAAAATATGAAGTCTGTCCAACTTGCCTGAACTAATGCTATACTTCAGCCAGCCCCTGAGAAAACTTTTGCAACTCATTTCACAAATGAGTTGGTATCCAGCTGTTTTATTTGTGTGGAGGAAAAATTATATTTATGGCGTGGTCTCATCAATGTCAGAGCAGCAAGTGTCTAAAGTTGTTAAGAGGAAAACTGACTTTTTACTGTAYATTAGGTGAAACATGTTTAAGCTATGATTTTAATATACTAGTCCAATGTACTAAAAATGCCCACTTAGTGCAATAAAATTGTATCTAGACAGWCAATTTTGTCTGAAGTGTAAACTTCAGGTATTTGAAAGTGGTTAATTGAATGCTTGTTGGAAAAGTTTTTGGGATGAAAAGTTTTACAGAATTTATCAGGATAGTCTTGTCAGTACCTGCTTAAGCAGTTGATTTTTGAACAGGGCTCTTACCAATGTTCAGTTTCATTTGCCTGAAGGGCTCTATAACTCCATTCCTCACCGCTCTGGAGTGGGCTGTCACTGTTAAATGTAGACAATTCCACGTTTGTTTTAAAAATAGAAATCCAGCATGCAGGACAGTGGTGATGTTTCACGGTATGACCTAGGCTGCAGTCACCCTAGTTTTGGCATGTTGAATTCTATCATTCTCRGGGGGAATGTGTTAATGAGACTTCCCTTTGCGATGCACTTCTTCTAACAGGCTTAAGAGTCTTCTAAATGTTGTGTTTCCTGCTAGAATGTTGTTGATATTTGAAATTATATTAATGAGTAACAACTCTGTTTAAAAAGCAGTATATATTTTTGCTGTTCAATTTAAATTTGATTTAAATTTGACTTAAATTGATTTAAATTAGATTTAAATTGAAGAAAGTAAAGAAGTAACATATAAATGAGAACCTAAATAAAAATATCATATTTAGTTAAACTTTTGATTTGAGAACAAGATTTTTTGAACTATCATCAGGTTTTGGGAGAGACCATAGAAAAGGAATGATGGGAARATACTTTTTTTTGCAAAATACTTGCTTTTGAAGGAACACTGTGTTGGCGTATGTAGTGACAGACTCTTTAGATAAGTGCTTTAGATAAGTGCTCTCAGGAAAAATATATTTGAGTTATATTTAGTCTTATTTAACAGCTTGTAACAGGACAGTTGTCAAAAGTGGGGATGTTTTTTCTGTGCTCTTGATGGTACAGTGCAGGCTAAAACGTTGACTACAGGTCTTACAATAAGTACTTTTGGTATTTTCCTGTGAGTCTCCATAGTGGTGAATAACTGGTACTTGAAAGCCATTTTCCTGCTTGCTTAGCTATCTTTGCAGGGGTTTTCTACATATGAGTCAGAGAAGACTTTTTTCTTGGAAGTTATAATCATCTTGAATTGGATGCACTGGAGTAGTGGCCATGAAAAGGGGCTTAATGTGCAGCTCAGCTGGACTTTCAAATGTTATTTTTCTAAGAACTCTTTATTGTGAAATAATGGCTTAAACAGTAAGTTTCTGTGGTAATGCTATCCTTGTGTAAGTTACTGTAATTGTTTTACTTTCCAAACCCAAGGTACTTTTTTCAAATATACTGTAGATACCATTTGGCTACTGAATGAACATTTAGTGACTGTATGAATGCTTTCTTCTTCTTTTTTTTCTTACGATTATATACTTTTGTTGTCTGTTACCCCTTTGTTAGTGGCTTTTGATCATGCTGTTGAATTATTCAGTATTCATAACTGAAGAATAAGCAGCTTCTGGTTTATACTTGTCTATTGAACCTGATAGTTCTTCTGCCTTTTCTTTTAACTGGAAAAAGTAAATACCCCTGTTTGGTATTGCAGTGGTTGTTTTGTCACAAGCCATCATTTGGGCTTATAATAAGAGTCATCCAACMGCTGCTATAGGCTTTACATGGATTTTTTTACGTTGTTTTAGTTTGGAAACAAATGAAATGTCACCAAAGAACACAGAACTATGTAAAGCTGGACATATTTAAGGGTAACTCAGCAGTGGTTTGTCAACCAAAAACCCTCCCAGCAGAAGATCAACTATAGCTAATAATGAACATAGATTCCTTTCTCTTCACATCCTGTTGAGATTTCAGCAATCACTGTGTCTATTCAAGCAAAGCAGGGTCAGCTTGTCATCATGACACTGCTGTTTAGCAATCAGGGCTGATCTTTCTAGACTGAAATTGCTGAATGACTTGATTACACTGTTTGAAAGATGATCATAGTGTACCAAAAAGGTCTATGACCAGGGAAAATAATCTCTTGAATGTTTTATGTGAAATGTAGCACCGTTCTCAAGTTGACTTGTGTCACCTGAAGCTAAATTCTAGCCAATGCTTAGTGGGAGAGAAGCAGGGATATCTGGGCTAGCTCTTAGCATGTTGAGGTTCTCTTRTATTCATTTCTGCAGTGGGACCCTCTGTGCTGTGTAAGCCTTGTTGTTGTTTTATGGAATCAGTTTTCTGGTTTGGTGTCTGACCAAACTGTGTGACTGAGAGCTGTTTCTGTCACTCTTGTTTGAATGGTTGCCTTTGCTTAGCAGGGACCCCTMCTGTCCCACAGCTACTGGGCCATTAAGGTATACAAGTATCTTTACAATTTAGACCATCTCAGTACTGAAAAAGTACTGATGAAAAAGTTATGCATATGCCCAGCAGCTAAAATCTTTAATCCACTGATGCTTTAGATTTCTGGGTGAGCCCTTGGTCTGGCTGGCTGAGGCATAGGCTGGCCTCTGACCACCTTTCCTGGAAGAACTGACAGAAGACCACTGGGGACCACATCGCATGTTTAAACCACGACTGAAGCTAGTGAAGTGAGTCTGCTAAAAATCAAATGAATTAAAAATCACCCAAACCAAAATGTACGTCTTGTTTAGCTTGATGTGGTGTCACACCCTTTTCTTGTGGGCAGTTTCTTCCCGTTGCTGCCAGCTCTCTGGAGGGGTGGCCAGCTATGCCTTCATAGCGTGGCGCTGCTTCTCAGTCACAGTTTGATCATCCCCTACAGAGGCTGAGGTGCTGCTCTAGCCTCTGACCAGGTGGCCTTTGATGAGACTGGAAAYGTGAAAATTGCTTTTGGGATAGCGAGTGTTTGTGCCAGGACTTGCTGATTTCCACTTTTTTGGCACTTAGGGGACCTGTGGTAACAGGCCATGTTTCCAGGTTGAGTGTAACAAACATGTCAGAGGAGGGAGACAGGCAGAAACCAGGCAAGTTCCTGAAATTCACAATCCAGTGYCTGTTGTGGCCAAAATCACACATAATGTGCCTAAAAAGATTTTTGCTTCCCTGGTCTATTACAGACAGGAGAAACAGCATTGAGAGAACCAACATAAGTGTAAATTGCACAGCTTCACTCCCAAGATTTCTGTCTATCATGTATTAGGAGCAATCTTAGCTTTTGTTTTCAGTGATGGACTTTGAGTTGTGGTTCGCCTCCAGTGTAAGGACAAAGTTGCCACTTAYGTAATAATTGCAAAGTGTAGTGGAAATTGACCACAGATCTACCCCTAGGCTGTTTACAATCCCTACCTCGATTATTTAATAAGTGGTTTCTAAAGAAGGACTGTTTATATACTGGTAATCAATATTTCCATATGGTTCTGGAAGGGCAGTCAGGACAATTAATTGTATCTATTAACTTTTCTGTTGGTGCATAGGGCTTGCAGTTACTCATCCAGTTGCTCGGTTCAATTTCTGGCCATAAACATAGTGCAATTTCATATTATAAACACTATGTCTAATTGGAAAAGGAGAGAATAAAAGAGAAATGCCATAGATTTCATTCTCTTATTAAAAGTGTTTTGTGGCCCAATGAACATAAAGTCAAGATCTAAAMATTTTTGCTAGTTCAGTTCAAGGCCCAGCTTTGTGCATAAAAAATACAAAATCTTACAAAAAATTACAAATCAAATATTATCTTCTTTCTGYGTGTTCAAGAAAAACAGCTAACTGAGACAAGAAAAGACTGCTTTCAGAGCTCTAGCTCTGAAGACACTCTAAGCAAATCCTTGTGCACTATGTTGCCAGAGCTTTCTGCTTTGAGAAACAGAAATATCTGCTCTGAGATACAGGAGGTGCTGAAGATAATTCTGTGGAGATTTATGTAAGAGCTGTGCTTAGGGTGAGGATGAGAAATTGATGTTTAACCATGAATATGATAGAGACCCGACTCCTATTCCACTGAGAACAGTTTATTGTTTACTCCCTAAAAATCAGGACTTTCGTCTTTTCCTACTTGATATTTATCAATATATTTTTGCAGCTAAGAAATCTGTTCACAAAATCTGTCTGTTCCTACAGGTGGCCATGTAGAGTCCCAGTATTTTCTGTGGGAATTGTGCCCTGTGTATCTATGAGGARTAGGAGCTGCCGCTGCCAGAAAAATCCAGCAAGAGTACATTAAATAAACCTCCAAACCCCATCTTGTACAGTGCTTCCCAAGCTGACAGCTGACTTATTTCAATGTTTTTAAAAAAGCATTGCTTGTTTGGAATTCTTGTGCACTACCTGAGGAGAAAAAGACAAAGATGCAAAGAGAAGTAGTGTTCTTTTCCTAGGTGGGTACGTGAGCCTTTCCTCAGGTCTGAAATGGAAGTTGGAGCTCTGAAGCYGGAATGTCAGAGCACTTTCTGATAGCTTAACTGGATCATGTTAACATGATAAACAATTTGAGGGGGAAGATGACCAATAACCGGGGTACAGAGATAATATTAGCAAAGGTGGGGAGAAGGGGCAGCAGTTACTGCCTGCAAGACATCCAAAAGTTATTTATTCATGTAATTACAAATAGAGTTGATATATTTTTTAATTAGATTTTTTCTGTCAAAATTTGTTTAGTGTCTTAGTGCGCCAAACAAGGATACAGATATGCAAAATACTTCCAATAGGCAAGGACTAGGAAGGCTTAATTGCTCCTCACTCTTTGAAATTATCCCAAATCCATCTGGTGCAGTCTGCACCCATAACCTGTGGATACATTTATAATAACCTCATAAGCAACTTGTTGGAAAGAACATATTCATGCCTGTCATGAAGGAAAAATAAGTTTGGGCTATTAGATATTTGAGACATCTGGAAGGGCCACGAATTTCCTGGTGGAAAACCTTCTCAGTGAAACATCTGGGGCTTATTTCTCTGTCTAAAACCAAATAACCTGAAAACTGTTTGAAGCATGTATTTAAACATAATAATTAGCAGGATGTTTTCTCTACCAGCAAAGAGCAATGAAATGCTTCAGAAAAAAAGGACGCAAAAAGGCCAACCTGAAATCCTCTGCTACAGAAATTAAAGTATCATTTTCAAAATAAAGGAAGAGTAGGAAAGTCTTGTGTGCACAGTTTTTTGCACTGAGCTGACACATGATGAAAATGTTTTCCAATTTTTTTTTGTTAGGTTTTTTTTTTATTATTATTTATTTAATATGGAGAGGAAAACTGTTTTTATAATTTCTTACTTTGAACCTTCTTCATGCATGACAAAAAGGTTCGTTTTTCTCCTGTTTCAGGATAACTGAGTCAGCTATTCCTTGTCTGGCSAAGCTGAGCAACCATAGCAGTTGTTTTCTTTTTAATTGGACTTCACAATGGCTTTTGGATCATCAAAAACTTCCTGCTACTTAGGTTGTCAGCAGTTTTCCTATCTGTGGATCTTCCTTTGTTGGCATGTGTTTTGTTTGGTTTTTTCCTTTGGACTACTGCCAGGATGGGCTTGAATGTTGCCTCTTGTCTTTTGTTTGTTTGTTTGTTTTGTTTTGTTTATTTAATTTATTTTTTTTTGCTCTGGATGTGAAAGTTCATCCAGAGGGACTGCAGACAGAAGAGTGAGTATCCATGGCCACAGGAATGCTCCTGGGTGCYCAGGGTTGCCATGGCTGTGCACCAACCAACTACGGCAGCAAAGCACCTGTGGAGAATTTCAAAATTGTCTCCTCTTTCACGGAGCACCTTCTGAATGCATCCCCAATGCTCAGTCCTTGTTTTGCACCTTACAAATAGAGAAGGGCTAGTGTTTCAAGAGGGGATGGTGCGTGTACTGAAAAAATAGCAGGTAAACTGTCTGGGTGGTCGAGTCCAGACAGTGGTGGTGAATGGAATTACAAACCAYTAGGCRGCCAGTTACAAGCAGAGTTCCCCAKAGCTCCTTATTTGGGCCAGTCCYGCTTCATATAATTACTGATGATCTGGATGAGGGGATTGAGTGCACCYTCAGAAAGTTTGAAGACAGCACCAGGTTGGGCAGAGTGTTGATCTGAACAGTCTGAATCAAAGGGCCAAGGCCAAGGTTCAACCAGGCCAAGTGCCGTGTTCTGCCCTTGAGTCACAGCAACCTSAGGCAGCACTACAGACTGGGAACAGAGTGGCTGGAAAGCTGTCCCGTGCAAAAAGACCTGTGGGTGCTGGTTARCAGCAGCTGACCATGAACCAGTGTRTGCACCAGTGGCCAAGAAGGCCARTGACATCCTGGCTTGTATYASGAATGATGTGGCCAGCAAGACCAGGGCAGTCATGGTACCCCTGTACTCAGCAATGGTGAAGCCACACTTTGAGTTCTGTGTCCAGTTCTGGGTGCCTCTCTTCAAGAAAGGCAGTGAGGTGCTGGAGTGTGTCCAGAGAAGGGTAGTGGAGCTGCTGAAGGGTCTGGAGCACAGTCTGATGAGGAGCAGCTGAAGGAGCTGTGATAGTTTAGTCGGGAGAAAAAGAGGTTCAGGGGAGACCTTGTCACTCTACCGGTGCCTGAAAGAAGACAGTAGTGAGGTGGGAGTCAGTCTCTTCTCCCAGTTAACAGAACAAGAGGAAATGGCCACAAGTTGCATCAGTGAGGTTTAGATTGGATACTAGGAAAAAATTATTTATGGAAAGGGTGGTCAGACACTGGAACAGGCTGCCAAGGGAAGTGGTAGAGTCATGATTCCTGAAGGTATTTAAAAGTGTGTAAATGTGGCACTTGGAGATGTGGTTTAGGGGTTGACTTGGCTGTGCTATAGTTAATGGTTAGGCTTGATTATCATAAAGGTCTTTTCCAACCTAAATGATTTTATGATTCTATGAAAAATAAACAAAAGGTTTGGGCCTTCTTGCTTGTTGAAAGAAACAGTTTCTTATTTCACTTACACGCTCTTGGAGAAGATGACATCATCCCTGCAGAGCTGATAAAATTACAGTGGTGTATACACTGTGGGTATAGAATGGCACCAAACACTTTGATGCTTTGCAAACTGTAGTTGTTTATATGCTAATTTTTATRGTTATATAGTGGGTTATACCTCTGTCCTTTACTGTGTAGTCTAAGAGAGCAGCTTAACCAAGCCAAGCTACTCTTCCCACTCTAAAAATTGCTTTCAAATTAATTGGCAAACAAAAGCACYATGAATAAAACAGAGCTTTGTGCTTCGTATTTCAGAGTTTTTGATTGTAGCTAGCTTCCACTGGAGAGTGTGAGCTATTTGAGACATTTGCCTGTAGTGAATGAAACTGGAAGGATGAATAGCAACAGCTCCAAGGTAAAGCTCTATTATATTATTGCGCTGTAATAGTGGTTAAGCTCACACTGAAAATAAATTAGTTCTTTCTGTAATTCGTTGTAAAATCAATTCTGAAGAGAGACACTAATGGCTTGGGTTTTTTTTTTTTCTTGAATGTGTTTACTTGTTCTTGTGTTTTATGGCTGTGCTACTGTTTTGTGTTTTTTTTTTAAGTCAGTGAACGGTATCATGATTGTAGAGGGAATATGTGAAGTGAGAGACATACCTGTCTCTCCCCATCAGACCAGTTGCTCAAAGTGTAAATGCTGTTTTTATCAGAGGGGAGAGATTTCCATTTTATTKGAGCCAGATACTTTGTAATGAGATTAAAGCGGCTTTATGGAAGGAAAACCTATTTTTTTCATCATTACTCATTAACTTGGTAATCTTTTTAGTGTAAGGTAGTATATAATTAATGATTGTGTTATAAGAAAGCATGTATTTTTGTTTTGAGTCTTTTGAGTCTCAAAACAAGTACCAAAAGGCCATGTTTGGAAAGAGGGGATGGGCTTTGTGATGAAAGCCTTGATCTAACGCTTGGGAGAACATTTGCTCTTTCTGAATGTGCCAGAAGCTTGCTGTGTGACTGTGGGTTAACCACCTTAGGGTTGCCTCTGCTGTGGGAAGTGTGATTCTTCCCACTGTTTTAAATTTGCTCCTAGCTTTGTTCCAAACTTCAAGTATTGGGCATGTTTCTCCATGTGAAAACATTAAAACTCTTTTCAACTTTTAGTATTAAAAGTGTCTACATGCAGCCGTGTTCATTTCATAAACCACATCCACATTCTCATTTAACTAAAAGCCATAAATCAGTGTACTTACTGATTTTTATTTCTCCCCTTTGTTCTTTTCTTTTTTTTTTTTTTATTTAAGAGAAGTCCTGCATCACAAAGTTGGGAAATCCCTAGTTTTGTGAGGTGCAAATATGGTGTTCCTGCATCTTCTAGGAAATATTAAACCAGATAATCCATAGAGCTCAGGACATACTCTGTATGTGATAGGGTATTCCAGGTTACTTTGTTACAGACAGCTGCAAGGAGCATCTGAATTCAGCTACATGGGTGTGAAGGCTTATCTGTGGTACAAAATGTTAAATTAATTAATTTCAGAAGGGAAAGCTCATGTAGACTAGGCCAGCTGGGAGCAACACACCCCTAAGGACCAGATCTGTGCAATATCCCTGGGCTTCTCTAAGATAATTGTGACAGTCTAATCTTCAAAATAGCATCTTCCCCTTCCTTGCTAATTCTCAGCTACCTAAAGTAGAGTTCTTGCATGATACTTGCAAGGGTCTGATGGCAAGCCTGCATCAGACACTTCCAAACAGCTGSTCCTAGGCTGTTTTGACAGCTTCATGCCCAGTTGCGTTGTGAGGAAACCCAACCACTTGTTGGGTTTGTTGTGAGGTAGATTGTCAAAATGATCTATGTTGCAAGTTGCAAACACTGGACAGGGGCTGGAGTACACACACCAGGCTGTTTGCTCTGAAGCTGACAAATAGCTTGGCTGATGATGACATGCAGTTACATAAAGGTTCTAGGTACATATGAAGGTCTTGTATGTGTGTGATCATTCCCAGTATCTTTTTTGGAGGCAAATCCACTTCAAATCAATTAGGTAGATTTAGAGAAGTCCAGTCAGTCAACTGCAGAAAGCCATGTGCAGTCTTAGTGGGTTTGATCCATTTTGCCTGTCAGAACCGCTCTTTATGCTTTGTTTGATCATTCAGATTTGGGTTGGTTTTTTTTT
>NW_026623370.1:652648-655380 GCF_030028575.1 Malurus melanocephalus
TAATGTTGGCAGCAAGCACTGAAAACAAGAGCCCCAGGTGGAAGGGTTTACAGGAACTTTTATGCCTATAGCGAAGTACAGGTACTTGGTAGTTCTTCTGTGCATAGAAAACAGTGATAACTAATGTCAGTGATCTGTAGTATCTAGTACCTGTATCAGATCTATGGTAGCCACGTCGTTTAGAGAGATTACTGAAGTGATACCGGCACATTCCACAGCAGAATGGAGAACCACAGCATACAGGGGGAGTTTCCTGAGATGAGAAAATCCCAGGGGAGTGCCAAGATCTGCCAGGAGCTGGCCAATTGCATGAGACATGGGGGGATGGGTCCTGTGACTAGAATGGATGGATGCAGGCTCCTTATGAAGGACAGGCCTGGGACAGACAGAGGGAGTTGCCCTCTAGTCAGGGACCAGTTGGAGTGCATGGAGCTCTGGCTAGGACASAACACAGAGTTCATAGGCTAAGATTAAAGGGAGCACATTATAGTGGGGGTCTTCTACAGGCTGCGTAAGCAGGAAGACAAAGTAGGTGAGGCTCTCTATAGACAGATAAGAGCAGCCTCATGTTCCCAATCCCTGGTCCTCCAAGGGATTATCCTTCTAACTTTTGGAGGGACAGCACAGTGGGGCAGAAGCACTCCAGGAGGTTCTTGGAATGTGTTGATGATAACTTCTTTCTCCAAGTGATAGAGGAGCCATTGAGGAGAAGTGCTGGAATGGAYTTTGTGCTCACCAGCAAGAAGGGTCTGGTGGGGAATGTGAAGCTCAAGGGCAGCCTTGGCTGCAGTGGCCAGGAAATAGTGGAGTTCAAGATCCTCAGGGCAGCCAGGGGCGTGCACAGTAAGCTCTCCGCCCTAGACTTCAGGAGAGCAGACTTGGCCTCTACAAGGAAGATTGTAAACTACCATGGATTAAAGCCTTGGAGGAAAAAGTGGCTCAGAAAAACTGGTTAATATCAAGGTTCACCTTCTTGAAGCTCAGGAACAGTGCATCTGCCAAAAAAGGAATGTCAGGCAAAAACCAAGGGGTCTTCACGGATGAACAAGGGGCACCTGGACAACTTCAAATTCAAAAAAGAAGCATACTGAAGATGGAAGGAAGGACAGATAGYGTGGGAKGAATACAACAARATTGTCCAAACAGCCAAAAATTAGRTTAGGAAAGCTAAAGCCCTGACAGAATTAAATCTGGCTGGGGATGTTAAATACAACAAAAGTTTCAGCAGGAAAATCAGTGATGAAAGGAAGRTTAGGGAAAATGCTGGCCTTCTACAGAAGGGAACAGGAGATGTGGAGAGCTAAGACAGGGAAAAGACTGAGGTACTGAATGACTTTTTTACCTCTGTCTAAACTGGCAAGTTCTCCAGCCTCCACCAGAGGTGCAGAAGACATAGGCAGACACAGAGAGAATGAAGAATTGCCTATTGTAGATCAGGTTTGAGACCATCTAAAGAACSTGAAGGTGCACAAATCCATGGGACCTCATGAGATACATTCCTGAGGCCTGAAGGAACTGACGATGAAGTTACTAAACCATTATTCATTGTATCTGAGAAGTTGGGGCATTCTGGTGAAGTTTTCACTGTTTGGAAAAGGAGAAACATAATCCAGGGAACTACATAYYCATCAGTCTCACCTTGCTGCCCAGMAAGATMATGGAACAGATCCTYCTGGAARTTATGTGGAGCCACRTGAAAAATCAGGARGGCATTGATGACAACCARTGTGGCWTCACTAAGGGCAAATTGTGCCTGGCAAATTTGGTAGCCTTCTGTGATGGGGTTCCAGTGTAGGTGGATGAGGGAAGAGAGCATSTGGAGGGAAGGGATGCCATCCAGAGGGACCCTGGAGGCTCTGCTGTCGTGAGACCCCACCTGGAGCAKGGCATCCAGCTCTGGGACCTCCARCATAAAAAGGACATGGATGTGTTGGAGAGAGTCCAAAGGAGGGCCACAAAGATGCTCAGAGGGCTGAAGCACCTCTCCHTTGAAAACAGCCTGTGAGAGTTGRSGTTRTTCAGGCTGGGKAAGAGAGRCCTGCAGGGAGATCTTTTACCACCTTCCAGTACCTAACAGACCTGGACTTTCTACATGATCCTGTATTGATAATACAAGGAAGAATGGCTTTAAACTGAAAGAGTGTAGGTTTAGATTGGGTRTTAGGAAGAAATTCTKTGCAGTGAAGGTGGTGCTTCCCTGGCTCCCCAGAGAAGCTGTGGATATGCTATCCCTRGAAGTGTTCAAGACCAAGYYGGATGGGACTTTGGGCAGCCTGGTCCAGTGGCAGGTGTCCCTGCCYGTGGTAGGGGGTTGGAACTAGATGATGTTCAAGGTCCTTTTCAATGCAAACCATCCTATGATTCCATAATCTATACTGAGTACTACCCTAATGAATCAATTTAAATAATAAATATTGGATGGCTGATGTCTTGAAATACATGTTTTATTTGCTCTTAAGTAAAAAATTTGGCCTCCTATTTCTAGAAATATCTAATTGCAATTTATCTCTAAGCTTTGAACTATAATTTTGAGGTCTTTATTCGCACATTAGCTACTGTTTTGAAGGTTTACTTTTAAACAGTTTTGCATTTTTTGCAGGCAGRAAGCATCATTAACTTTCTTTGTGTTGTTGTTCTTGAGCACTATGATTCTCTCTTGCCATTTCCCCAAACCCTTTCAGTCTTTTTTTTTTTTTTCTCTCAGGGCATCAGCTAGTCCTCCATGGTACCAT
>NW_026623370.1:655775-668064 GCF_030028575.1 Malurus melanocephalus
AAATTCTGCTTAAGGGTAGAAAATGTGACTTGAGATCCTTTGAGCTTTTATAAAATCACGAAGTTAAAAAGAGGATCTGCAGGGTACATGTATTTTCATCATTTTTTTCAGTGTTCTTATATTGAGTTTCATTCTCATAAACTTAAATCTTGCTCTTTTTATGACATCCCAATTGATGTTTGGTTTAGAAACCACAAAGCCTTTAAGAGTCAGTCTAAGTATTAAGGAAGAGTTGATGATTGTACTCATTAGAATATTGTTAGTAGAGCAGATCTTTCATTTAAACCTCCAAGTTTCAGGCTATGTCTAAAAAATGATTCTGTTGACAAATGTGTTATGTTCTCTTTGATAGTGCTGCCATACTTTATGTTCTTTTGTATTTCACACAAACCCTTTGTGGGAGTATGTTTAGTGTACGTTCTTCTATCTAAACCYATGGGTTTGTGCAGTGTTTGAGTTGTTGGCTTTTTTAGCTTTCAGACACCTGATCAGAAGCCTCTGAGTCAAAATTTGATCATAGCAAGACACTTTATCCTGGTCTTCCTATATCTTTTACTGGCTCAGTGTTTGACTCTCATCAACTCCCCATCTCTCTTGCTTTGGGTCTCAAAAGTTTTTGAATTTTACTAGAATTGCTATAGTTTCAGAACCGTTCCCAACTCCTCTGCYTCTGAAGCTGTCTTATTTTCCCCAGGACCTCTGTGCTCTAGGAAGTTTTCAAATGGCCTGGCATCTTGTCTCTACTTTCTCATTTTTCCTTAGTTTTGATTTTTCAGAGAAGTGCTCTTGGATGGAAATAACTTCTGTCAAATACTGATTTTAAGTACACCTTATTGCAGGATTGACATTTCAGCTGCACTGTTTTTAAAAGAGTGCCAATGTGGGTCACATAGATGGAAATGCTGTCTGCACACTTTGTTATTGATTGGTATCTTTCTGTTCGTGGTGTATTGTCTAGCAGGTGTTCAGCCACTTACAGCAATGAAAGCACCACAGAAGATGGGTAATTGCTTACTGTGTGCTTTCCTGAATTGTCTGTAAATTGTGTGGGTGGCTCTGAAGTAGTCCAGAATTTTAATTTTGTGCTAGTGTAGTAAGTAACCTGTGGTGTACCAAATGCAATTAGAATAGAAATGGTGTAATCCTTGGAACAACCTGTGTGCATTTAACTGCTCAGGCAAGGTGGAGATACCAGGCAAAAAAGGTTTTTCTCAGGGTTATCTGTTAAGAATAAAAGGCTGCAAGTTATACGCTCATTCTGCTACATGACTTCAAAAATCCTTTTTCAAATATGAAATCTTCAGTTTTCAGTTTAATAAGAGATGTRCAAAAGTCAGATGGAATTATCATGAAGGAGTTACCATTTTTGCCTTCCTGGACTACTACTTACCTTTAAAAGAATAATTTCTGATATTTTAACTCTGTACTTCTCGTACACACAGATACATACACCCTGAACAAAAGATTTCTCCTTCTCTCACTTTTTTTGACCTATCTCCTTCTTTGAGATTATTTCCATTTCCTTGGATACCTTYAAAGTAATTCCAGCCAAAAGGTAATGAGGACTTGTCAGCTGCAGGCATCCCATGTGTATCAGCAAAAAGCTGTATATTTTCAAATAAGAAATCTTGTTTTTATGGCTTCTCTCTTTTCTGTTCAGCTGAAGATGTCCTTAGCCATGAAGGTGAGGAGAGCTGGCTCTTTGTCTTCTTAGTTAGGAAAAGCTGAACACAGATGGGGAAAGGGTTCTGAAAMATCTAGATGCCAAAAAGTTTGAAAGGATGCAGAGGCTGGGTTATTTTAATGCTATAGGTTTGTTATTTTTAGTGTGGAAAAATAGGGGTTTTGAGTTAGAAATGGAGGGGTTTTGCTCTTAAATTTGATGTTGCTGAATTCCATTTGGTTGAATTGCCTGTTTGGTTTGCACGTCATCTCAAATTTAAGTAATTTAAAATTACAGAATCAAATATTTTAATTCCGCATCTCACATGCGTTGTGCAGCTTTTTTATGCAGAAATTAATTTTTTTTTTTTTTAGTAACACTGAATGAATTTGGCTTTCTTGTTCCCTGGCTATTGACATTTTGAGCAATCATACRCTTTCTAACAATGCCTGTGCGCTGCTGTTGGAAGCCATGCTGTCACACTTGGACGCAGATACTCTAATAAATTCTAAATTGCTCCCTGGGGAGCACTGTGTTAAAGGGAATCGCAAAGCAAAAGGTCTGAGAGTTGGTGCCAAAGCTGCCCAAGAATAGCAACAGGTAGGCATCCACTGATTACATGTTCACTGTRGTGTGTAGTCTGTATTTGAGACCCCTGAAATAGCAGTTTCAGATTTTTGAACTCTGAACTTCCTTTTGTTATTCTTAAGTCAAACCCATAATATTAATATAACAGCTTTCTGTGTTTGTTTTCAATGTCTTTGTTATTTCAGCAGAATATTTTTATTGGCAGTGTATTTTTCCAGTGGCTCTTGAGGATCTAATGTGGCATTTGTGTTTCACTTCATGCACTGTATTACCTGACCCCAGGAGTATTTTGTGGCGTCTACCAGACCAGAGATAAAAGCTGCTGTTTCAGAGTAGGAGTGCAAGCCACGTTCAAAATACCACCATTTCCATATCAGAGTAGCAGTTCCTTTTAAAGTGATTGTGCTCCTAAAGCCCTACGCCCAGTTGTGCAAACCTTTGGATTATCCTTTGTGTGGAGGCACGGCTGAGTCAATGCAACTGMACATAAGTCCTGCAAAGCAAGTGTAGTTTATGAAGTAGTTTGAGAATCTTATGAAGATGAAATCTTAATCTTATGAAGAAGTTTGAGAATAATTACTGTGCTAACAATAAATCRCATGTGCATTAGCATTAATAATTACTTCTACAAGACATGCTAATCACTGCTCCAGGGCTGAAAAATTTGGGTATACTGTTGTACATGCTKGAATGTTTCTTACAATGTAAAGTTTAAGATCTAGGAAGTTATTAGKGGTCTTTCTACCAACCTCTAAATGAGTATGGATGCCAGTTTGTTAGAGTTCAGAACCCTTACTGACTTGTAGCATGGATGACTGAAGGTGGCACAGTTGCCATCACCAAAAATGACCTTCTACATATGTCCTGTGCCTGACCTTACTTTAAAAATCTGACCCATGGAGTATTGGTTTAATTGCAATTTTAAGGGACAGATTTTTTTTTATTTTTTTTTAGAAAATACTTTGAATTGCAAAATAAGCTTTATAAAGAAGAAAGGTGTGGGGAAAGGAGTATGGCTTTGTTTCAAGTAATTGGAGTAGAGCTACTTGGCACAGAGGGCTTTTAGATCAAGGTAGTGATGGTGTGTTGAGTTGCTGTCATACTTGAAAATGAGAGTAGATTTTAGTGTACACTGCTAATTTTTGGCACTAACATGTGGCTTGCATACAGATTATTTGCCTTCCTTTTATCTAATTATTGTCAAGATTTTTAACTGAGATAAGTTGGGTGGCATCAGTCCTGGGCTAGATCTTTTGTTCTTTTTTCATCATATTGCCCAAAATGATGATGACATGGCACAGACCAGATAGCGCTGACTCATATGAGAAGGGAGAGACTGAAGCCCTTATCGAGAGAGCATTTGGTTGTAACTTTGAAGCCAGATASGTAATTATGTTGGGTTTGCTGTGATCTGTGGGGTGCAATTAGACCGTTCACATTTTTCATTAGTCTGTGACAGCTAACAGTGACAGCAACCCTGTTATSTTTTAAAAGGCCACCAAAGGGCCCCTGGCCATGTGCAGGTGCAGAAAACCTGCAATTGCTGATCTGCAATAAAATTTGAAAAGCATTAAAATGTGGTGCATTTTGAACAGCATGGTCATTTGCAGTGTGAAGCTTCACCTTGAATGAAACAGTATTAAATATTCATTTGCACCAATCAGTTTGTGCCAGTTTGCTTAGAAATATGGAATACTTTTGGGCTGGTGAGTAGAAAGAGTTGCTTTTTCTGCTTTTTCATGAGAAGTAATTGGTTTTATTAAAGAAGGGAGGTTATGGCAATGCAGAGGGAAAACTGAGACTTGTTGGCCTTGGTAACAGGATTCCCATTGTTTTGGAAACAGCTGAACCAGAAGGGAGAGAGTGTTTAAGAGCTGCATAGCTCGAGTGTGTGAATGTGTCAGACTTGTGATGTGTAAAGCCAACAAAGCTTTGGATTTAGAAACAGAAAACTGAGCGTAAAGAAACTTTGATTTCATGAACCCTACTCTGCAGAGCATGCTGTAGGTGCATAAGGAACACACCACCACTAATACAAATAATTGTAACCCAATCATGTTTAAATGAAAGATGAGCCAAGACATTTAAGTAAGATAAGAATTTTCAGAGACTGTGCAGGAGCTGGAATTGAAGAGGGATTTTTRTTTCTGCAGCTTGATACTGGATTAYTCTAATCTCTCCCTGTCTCATTTCCTTTCTCTGTAATTTTGGAAACACCCAAATGAACAAAATAATCTGTCCAGTGGGTCTAGCTCAAATTACTGGAAATTTGGTGAGAGCTGGCTGTGGTTCCAGCTAGTGACTGCAAAGCTGAGCTGTTCTGGTGATGYGTACTAACAGCAGTAAACAAGAGTMCCCCCTCATGTCATACTGTAGGGCCCTTTGTCCTATGAAGGTAATCTTTGATCTCTGTCTGAGCTGCATTTTTGAAGGGTGCCTACTTTTATTTAAACAGAGGCAATATAAAGAGGATACTTGGCTATATCTTGGCACACACTTGCTGCCAACTTGGTAACACTTTCTTTGCATTTATCACATATTATACTGGRTTAGAAGGGATCTTAAAGATCATGTAGTTCCMGCCCTTTGCCATAAGCAGTGACACCATCCACTAGATCAGGTTGCTTAAGGCCRTCCAGCCTGGCCTTGAACATTTTGATGGATGGTACATCTACAGCTTCTCTGGGAAAACTGTGAGTGTGCCTCACTACGCTGAGTAAATAATTTCTTCCTAATATCTAATTTAGATCTTCCCTCATTTAATTTAAAACTGTTCCCCCTTGTCCTTTCACTATCTATTAATAAAAAAAGCTGCTCTCCTTTTTATTTATAAGCACTCTATAAGTACTAGGAGGCCTCAATGAGATCTCCCTGAAGCCATCTCTTCTCCAGGCTGAATAACTCAGCTCTCTCAGTCTGTCTTCATAGGAGGGGTGCTCCAGCCCTCTGACCATCTTCATGGCCTTTGTCTGGAACCCTCCAATAGGTTCCACATGTTTCTTATGCTGAGTACCCCAGAACTGGATGCAGTATTCCAGCTGGGGTCTCAGACAGGCAAAGGTGGAGAATCACCTCCTTCGACCTGCTGGTCACGCCATTTAGAGAGATTTGTTCAAAATATATTCTTCTGAATTAATTCTCAGGGCTGAGGGCTGGAGGTGAGGAAAGAGCATTTTCTCATGATCATTGAAAAAATTCAGCTGTGTGGTCTTCAAATAACAGGGAAGAGGAGAAGTGCCTTTTTGAAAAGAAGGAGGGTGTATCTGCCATTTTCCCCCAYTTAACCTCTGCCAACTTACTGCTGCCATGGGACTGTAACATCAAACCCAAGGAAAGTCTACTTTGGATGTATACTGATTTATAAAAGCCTTCTGGAGGAAGAGAAAACAGATTTGTGGGAGTTCCTGTTGGCACAGTAAAATATGTGTTGCCTTTGCATTGAATTATTGGGGCAATTGGGCTTCTTGAGGGAGGAGAACTGGTGTATGCATGGAGCCTCGCAAGAGTGCGTGAGGAGTAGCACGTGGCAGCCCCCAGTCTGTACGTGGACCTGGGGGCTCCTCTGTTCTTCTCACATCCCTCACCCTCGGCTTCCTGGGGCTTTCTCTTKGATTGTAAGAAGCTAAAGGCAGTAGAAAAAAACAATGACTGAAAGCACTTGTTTTATTTATTTTTTTTAATTTACTTTTATTTCCCTTATTTCAACTAGTTTCTGAAAGTGGCAGCAGTCATTTATTGGCATCAACTAACTGGCTGATCATCACCTTTTCTTGCTGCTCTTCTTTTTTTCCCCAGCCGTTGTTTGCTCCTTTTGGTGTTGTACTTCAACTTCAAAATTCAAAGGAAAGATGAGCTTTCCTGTTGCATGGCAACAAGGACTTCTTTATGAAGAAAAATTGGTGTTACCTCCTTCTGTGGACCAGTGCTTGAAATGGGAAAAAAATCATCACTGGTGTACTCCTATTGATCTATTTTGTGTCTTCTTAAGCTTGATAGTCTTGCAATATGAATTATTTTGGCACCACAGGTTGAGGGACAAGCGACTACTAGCCAGATTTGGTCACCTGAGACAGAAGATGGCAAACTGAGCTTCTGCCCTATGTTCTTGATTTACTGGTAGCCTGTAAGGAGCACCTGCATCAGTGGGTTGCTTAGCTTTCTCCAACCTGTCTATGTTCACTTTGCAGATGCTACTGGGGGATCTCYATGTGCTGGTGAGGTGAGGGTGACTCTTCAATCAGGGCCAGGATATATTTCAGGTTATAACTGAAGCCAGGACATCATTATCCTTTTGTGTGGTACACTTTTACTCTGTAATGGTATTAGAGGCAAAGGAGGAAGTAGTAGGAAGCTCTGCTTTTAAATATTCTCGTATTTTAACTTTTTAATCAAATGTTTGCTTTTGCATTATGAATTGCGCTCAACTTCTCCAAGTGAAATTTAAACAGTGTAGGTATAAATGTATAGCAGGCTAAATATTGTTTGTAACCTCATGATCTTTTGTTATGTACTTCCTCTTCAGCTGTTTTGGATTTATGTGGATGTGTCTGTCAAATTCAGGCAATTGTTATTTTTATTCAAAGCTGCAGGGAAAAATACCTAAAATGCATGCAAAAAATACATCCATATATATATGGAACTGTTGGAATGGTGGTGCTTAGGTTTGTGTGCATGATACTTTCATGGTTTTCCATTTGTGCCAGTTTTAGTTGCAAAATAGGTACTGTAGTGTGTGGATGGTGTGGATCAGTATGGATCAGTTTCCATCAATATGGAAACCAGCTGTGATCTGGAACAGTTCAAACATCTCTCTGTTCTTCTAGAACTCTTATTTACAGAAAAACTAGTTTAATTTCRTGGCTCTACTTGCTTTTTAGGCTATTTTATGCAAGCATCTGGTTCKCTCACTGTTTCTATGTTTCTGGTCAGTTATGGAAAATCAGTGAGTAGCTAGTGAGGTCAGTGCTGCTTAAGAAGCSTTTTCCAGGTTTTCATCTTGTCCAAACAGACAGCTATAAATCAGTGAATCAGCACCTACCAACTACTACTGCTTGATACTGATCCTGTCATGACAGAGTACAGGTCTTAATATTTGAGTATGAGACTGAAGATGATAATTAGCACATCATTTTTAATGAGGAAGACATGTATAAAGACAGTCTTATTCTCCTTTCTTCATGTAAACCCAGTGGATAGCTCTGACTATCGACAGCTGGGGATTCTGATTAAAGCATGTGTTTTGCTGACTGTTACATGTTACATGTTTTACATGTACTTTTGTCCCATTTGTTGGTGTTTGTCCCATTTGTTTGTGTTTATGGTTTCATGATACCTGTAGCACTCTTTTAATGYGACTATAGGAAAACATGGAAAATTGGTGTAAAAAATTGCCTGCAGGATGGGTTCCACTTAAATGACTTCTATCAACCTTCTGGGCAATAGGTAAAGTGTGATGCAAAAAATGATAAATGATTTGAAGGGATGGGTTAGAAGKTTTTAGAACTAGAAAAGCTCTTTGACAATCTCACCTTTGGGCAGTAGTATAAATGAATTATGCAGTTTAATAACAGTAAAATGCAAATCATAATTTTAGGACTAGGGAGAACTACTGAATGGTTAAAGAAAATTATGAAGAAAAACGTAAAACAAAATAATTTCTAGAAAGCTGAATAGCAGTCTCATTCATGGTAATGTAAAACAGTTAAATGTTCTTTGAAAGATCTGTCTGTATGAATTCTGCCTTTTGATTTTTCTAATATGGTCTTTAATATGGAYTTTAATGCAAATTATGGTCAGTGGGAAAAGTATATAATGAATGAACTAGATGGGGCTATCTGTGATACTCTCTAGAGACAGAAGTGCTGTGTAGCAGATAAACATGGGATTAACACTGAACAGAGGGGAGGGACCAACATCTTGAATTGTTACTAATAAGCACTAATGAGAGAACATCAGCTGTMCTTTGTGTTGAAAAATGCAGGCAATTTACTAATTAAAAATAATTCATGAAGTGGCTTCTCTTTTTGTATTCTGCCTGTAAAATACATGTGTCAGTGAAGCTTGGACGCAGAGTAGAAAAGTGATCCTATATAAGGATGATTTAAAAGGTTCATTGCCTTAATACTTACCTTAACTTTAAAAGTGTTGTTTTGATCCCTTTCATCTTTGTGCGTACACATGAAAGAGAAGAAAAAAGACCCCAACTGTTTGGCAAGACTCAGCATTAAATAATGGAAATAAAAGATATTGCCATTTCTCCCATTACCATAACTCCTGTTAACAAATACAACTTGCAGTGTACAGTGCCTTGAATCCTGAATGAATACTATGTTCAGCTGAGACTATGAAAATGAGATGAACATAGGTACAATGTACCATTCTTAATTATTTTGTCCATGAAGGRCTTCCTGTTCCCATAGTGCTTTTTGTACACTGAAGTCACAAGATATTAGTAAAGCACAACTTCTTTTCCCTAATTATGCAGTATAAATGGAAATTGTGGGCAAATCTCCTAATCTCCATAGAGACAGCACAACATTTATCTAATTAGTAGTTTGCCTTTTGCCATTWCTTTGAATAAATTAGCATTTCATTATGTACCCTGAACTACTTGGAAGAAGTTTCCCAGAGTAGTATTTAGTCTTTTCTCTCTAAGGAGTTTATTTTGAATTAGTATAGGTTAATAATATCCTTTGTAACTGGAAAGAGACAGTAGCAGTACTGTTGTATTTTAAATATCAGAGGGTTGCGCTTGCAGGTTTTTTGCTTTCTTTAATCCCAGGAATCAGCAAAATCTTATGTCACCTCATTTAATGGCTTACTCCTTCACCAAGTAAAAATCCAAAAATGAAAGCAAAAAAACTGGAACAAGTTTGAAATACAACTTGACCTCCTCTCTCTAGTCTTTTCCCCAGTGATTGAACTTTTCTTTCAGTTTGCAAAACAATGTAAAGCATAGTGATGTGGACTAATCCAAAACTTGCACTCTATTACTAATTATAAATGAGCTTTTCTACATTATTTCCAATGCAACTAAGCCAGAATACAATATTTGTCTTCTTTTCTTGTATATGAATCAGGGGCAGGAAACTGGGTGACTAAGTTTAAATATTGTCTGCCAGATAAGATGAGTGGYTGCTTATTATGCTTTTCCTGAACAGGTAGTAGGAATCAAAACTTGGATGGGAAATTAAAAGAGGTAATTCATCAAGGATAGATTTTARTTGATTTTCTTTCTAAGTGTTAAAAAGAGCCAAAAGAAAAATCCACASATGTGATAAAGGGTGGTAATTTCCTTTCCCTGAGTCACTGGCTGTTTCAGACCCGTGTCTACTCCTTCAGAGATTCACTGGCTGCCACCTGTGGCAGAAGATTGGCATGAGATATGGTATTAAATATTCAGCTCTTCTCAAAGTGGCCTTTGCAGCAGGGATGTATGGCTGCACCACCATTGGCATGGTTGCCTTTTGGTAGACAGAGGCATGCTAAGAACCTGTCAGTTTGTTTTTGCTAAATCCAGAGGGATGAAACATCTTAATTTTGGGTTCTTTGATTATGACACTGGGCCTGCTGGAAGGAGACATATGGGGGTATATGCATCTCAAAGGGGTACARGGTCTTTGCACAAGAGCTAGCAGGTCTCAGGCATTGAGAGAGCTTTAAATTTGAAGGGGTAAGGGGGTAAAATCACTGAAGACAAACCTGGAGGCAGAATGCCACTGCTTGAGGGACAGTGTGCTAGTGAGGTCCTTTGGTYTGCTGTCTCATTGGAGATAGGGGATGGAGATCCATGCAGCAGCATGGGGTAYTGATGTGCTAGAAACTGCAGAAGCACCTGGGAATGCTCATGCAAGAATTGGAGCTTCTCCCCCTGAAAAGGAAGAGGGATTGATCACCAAATGAAGAGCATCTACACATGCATGCAGCATGGGCAGCAAACAGGAGGAACTGGAACCCATTGTGCAGGAGGAAAACTATGGTGTAATGGGGTGGAAGTAGGTGATGTTTAAGGTCCCTTCCAACCCAAACCRTTCTGTGATTCTATGACAAGRGGAAATGGCCTCAAGTTGCACCTGYRGAGSTTTAGATTKGACATTAGGAGAAATTTCTTCACTGAAAGAYTGGCCATTCATTGAACAGGCTCTCCAGGGAAGTGGAATTGCCRTCCCTGCAGCATTCAAAAGGCATGTGGGTGTGGCAYGGAGGAACRTGCTTCAGYGGGTTACATGGTGGTGCTCGGTTCGCAGCAAGACCTGATGATCACAGAGGTCTTTTCCAACCTTAATGRTTCAATGTTCGGTTTGGCTGTCAGACTGGATTTTGTGTCGAGTAACACAACAYATCTGGGGCTTACGATGTTTGTGAACTTGGGACCAGTTACAGAAGGACCCCCAGTGCAGTGCTGCACATGAAGGTCCCAGCAGCCTGTTCAGCTGATGGACATCAGTGGACTCACAGATGTCCACTTTTATGCTTCTGGGCTGCATTCTCTGAACAGATGGTCACTTATCTCCCTAGCTGTGAGTATTGCAAGGCACGATAACCCTGTACATTCACCTGCCCCGTGACAAATGTTGTCTTGTTCCCCTGCCCTGAGAARACTTCTTTCCTCCTTCTTTGTTTTTTGGCACTGGGTCATGTGATGGTGAGAGAGGAGCTCATGATCTTTCCAGCTTCYTCAGTTATCCCTCTTGATCCAGTAATTATTTTGTATTCCTGCTCGATGAATTAGYTAGAGCTTTAGGATGATTGTTCCTAGGTCTTCTAGTGTGATGAGCACGCTTCAAAAGAAAAAAAACCCTGGGAAAATTTCTTTTCKAAGTTTGGTCAGATCTGGCTCTTTTTAACAACAGCTGGAACAATTAAGGGAAAACTTGAAGATGAGGGAAGGCAGGAGATAAATAAATATGGTTTATTAATTGTTTCCTCCCTCTTCAGCATTATTGCAGGCAGGTTTCTGCTTTCAGGTCTGGTCCTTAGTCACCTCAGTAYCTTTGTAGGACCAGTTAGTGCCTGGTTCTAGAAGCAGAATGCCAGAAAAATCTGTGACTTGGTTACTATAGGTCTCTCACTGCAGGACCCCAACTCTTGGCTGCCACATTTTGCACCATCACTTAGCTGTATCTGTCCTCATAGGGGCCATTCAGCTGCTCACAAAACAGCTCCTTCTTGCTTCCATCTTCATCCAGAGGCTCAGAAACTCTACTTATAAACGAACTGTAAGAACAGGGGACAGTCATTTATATCCTGGATACACACTGAAATTAACTTCTCTTTCTGTATTACATTTTAAAGGCACTTGCTAAAAACCCCCAGTCTTCTGAGTGTTCAGATAAATTTCTCTGTGTTTGTTAGTTGTGTTGTTATTGTTGTGAGCAAACGTGGTCTAGAAAACATGGAATTTGGATTGCATAAATTACCAAATGGTACCCATTTCTCTAATCTGCWTCCAACACATAGTTTGTTTCAGGGAGATGTTGTCTGGGAACTTGGAAAATGGGAAGAAAATGTTACAGGTATGTTAGAGAGAATGACTGTTCTAATCTATGGTCTGAATTTTGTTCTACAGCTTGATGACTGCACCCTGCAATTGTCYCATAATGGTACCTATCTGGATCTAGAATCCACTCTAGCAGAGCAAAAAGATGAATTAGAAGGCTTCCAGGAGGATGCTGGGTAAGTAAAGGTTACKAAATTTTTGCAAATAATCATGTGGTTAACTTCATATGTTCACATCAGCATAGGAACAGAAAAATGAGTATCTTGATTAATCTAATCAGATTTTATAGTTCTTTGGAATTTGATAAATGAGATGGTTTGTTTGGAGAACTCTGAGATGCTTCTTATGATAATGGTCATGTAGAGGATTATACTGGGGTTGTGTTCCTGAAATTATAAACTCAATTTATTTTGCCTTGGTATTTAAGTCCTCCATTTTGAAGAAACGACCTGTATTGATTTGTTTTTTACCTCTGGAATTGATTTAACCAGCCCAAGGGATGGGGGTATATGTTGTTTTTTGAATATCCTCCTCTCTGC
>NW_026623370.1:668173-764991 GCF_030028575.1 Malurus melanocephalus
TTTTTGTTATTTAGTTATTGATGGCACACATGGATTGCTATGAGACAGCTCTCATAACCATCTCTTGTGAGAACTGAAAGTGAAAGCCAAAGTTAGCATTAGTGTGTGTTTTTGGGCATGGACATAGACAATTTGCTTTTTTGAAGAATTTTCTTTCTGTACCTTTCAGGTGWTTGTCTCAGTTAAGATGTAAAATGAACAGAAAATCTAAATCTATTCTGGTCTTTCTGGTTGCTATATTGGACTGGATAGCTGTGATTATTTTATGGGTGTGTTTTGGCATGGACTTCATACRTGGATAATGTTGCTGTGCCAGAAGGAAATTCACAGAATCACACAACATGCTGAGCTGGAAGAGATCCATCAGGATCATTGATTCCAACTCCTGCCYCTGCACAGGATACCCCAAGAGTCACACCATGTGCCTGAGAGCATTTTCCAAACACTTCTTGAACTCTGTCAGKCTTGGTGCTGTGACCACTTCCTGGGGAGCTGCTCCAGTGCCCAATCACCCTCTGGGTGAAGAAGTTTTCCCTGATAATTAACTGAATTTTGAATTGGTCAGAGTTTATTAAGAGTGGGAGATGCAGCCTTTTTGCTTATACTCCTCCACTTCTTCTGATAGCTGTCTTGCCTTTGATGAGCATGTCTTACAAATTTAAACTGTGCCTCTGAAGATTATTTTATGTGGAGAATTTTAAATAATCTGTTCCAGATACTCATGTGTGTGCATTTTTGTATGTCTTATGCACACATACCTAGGCATGTTTTACAACCATTACAAGATAAAAACTCTTCTGTTAGAAACCAGTTAAAAGAGACTCCTTCAATAGACAGAGTAGCCAATCTGAACTGAATCTCCTCTCCTATGGAATAGGGCTTTGAGCATAGAAGTTGATCTAGTCTTCAKTTTTATGCAGAGGTGATAAAAATCACTGCAAAGAACAGCAAATTCCTATTTCCATTAAAGTTTACAATGGGTTGAAAACAARTAGAATGAAGGAAATTTATTTGTAGCAATACATTTTGAGTTTGTCACATTTTGTCCCTTCCATGGTGTCTCTCTGATAATTCTGGTAATTTTAACCTCACTACTTTTGACATCCTACAGTAGCAATTTGGCACTGCCAAGCAATTTGACAAGTGAGAGACCATTTGATGTTTTTCCTGCCAGTCTCTGCTCTTGAAATGGCAAGCCACTGTCCACCTTGTTTTATTTTTATGCTTCTTTTGGGCATGTAAAATCAATGATATGAATTGTTNCATGGAATTTCTGCTTGGAGTTTTGTACTGGTGAGGATTCAGATGGATTCCTGCATCTTATTTTTGTCCATGTTTTAYGATAGAAGAAAAGATAAACAAGAACAACCAGCTCTTTAGAAATGTGTGGGATAAGCTTGTCTGTGGGACTTAGCTTTGTTCAGGGTAAATGTGATTTATGTTGTTCAGAAAAACAGAATATTCTAGACATAGGGTAGCAAATGCAGTCAGTAATGCTTCCTCTATCCTGTGTTTCTAGCAACTTAAACTTCATTTTTGGGCCTTGCAGTTCTGAGACCAAAGCACTGAGCTGGAGCACTCCTGAGCTGGAGCTTCTGGTTGCAGACCTTGGGAGCTTAGCAGMAGCCTGCTGTCTGGGAGGGACTGGCTGCAGAAACCATTTAGTCTCTCTTTTTTTCTGTCTGGGTCATTTCAAGGTCCTGCTCTTAATCTTCAAAGCTTTTAATTTTCTGAGATTATGCTACCTCAGGATCTGCCTTTCTGCCCTGCCAAAGCTACTGTGCTCATCAGGATCATTGAAGCTTACTGAACTCTTGAGTGAGGGCTTTTGTGGCTGGATATTCATGGCATTTTAAAAATTTTAGAACCTCAGCTGTGGAAACTCCTATTCAAAGTGATCAGAATGTCCTGTAATCWGACTGTTTTCATCTTCTTTTTGCCAAAAGTTGCCATCCATCCCAGGAAAAAAATATGAAGATACTTTTTTTTTTTAAACTGTTGAAAAGGAGACCCGTAAATAATACAAAACAAGCAGAAAGCAAGTCTTAAAAATTTTAATTGGTTTGAAAGGTTGTGGGTATTTGTTTTCTCTGGGAGGGATTGGATGAGCACACTGGAAAACACAGAGGATTTTTCTTGAAAAGAAGAGGATGGTAGAAGTTGCTGCAGGTTTATAATGTGTATCTTTATAACCTGTGTAAGAAACTCATGTACTCATGCAATTTCAAATGAATGCTCTTCTGTTACTGAATATAGTGAAAGGAGGCTTTTGGTAGTTGCTGTCCACTCCAGCAGAAGCAAAACTTCTGTCTGGAGAAGGAGAAAAGCCAACACACGTGTCCTCGTACCCTGGAGAGCTAACYGAGCAAAACATGGATGGGGATTGGAATGCTTTCCTGTCTTCACAACTTTAGTTGTTGCCAYTTGCACCCTTGGGAATAGCTGTGGGATTCAGGAGAATCAAATTGTATTTCTATGGGGGTTTTGGGAGAGCCAGGATGAACATCTGGCCAAGTAATGAGGCTGGCCCTGCAGGAGGTGTTGYAACCAGCAAAAGGGTCAGTAGGAGCATGTCGGAAAGCCACCTTTCTTTTCAAATGTGGAAAATGTTCATGGCTTGCTTGAGTGTTGGGTTGCTCAGTTGTTGCTTTTTTTCTCTTGCTTCCAACACAAGTTACTTTGTGGATGCTTACATATGCGGGGTGGTAATGGGGAGGTTGTTTAGGCAGGCTGGCTGCTTTGAGGTGTTGGTGACAGCTCCTTTCCGTGGCTTCCTTGAGATTTTACAGAACAAGCAAGAATTGTCAAGAAGCTGATGCGTTTAAATTGCCATATAATTGCTCAARCTCTCTTTATGGATATGTCTTAACAGGCCCTCGTGGCAGCCCTTAAGGTAACACAATCCTAAAATGCAGAACATGAATTTCTTCAGATAGTATGCTGTGGGCAATGAGAATTTCTTCAGGGAATATGTTCTCAAGACTTCTGTTTAGCAGGGATTGTTTCAAAGTGCTTTTGACAAATGGCTTCAGCGCTAATGTTTCTGCATTCCTTCCAGACACCCTATCTCAAGCCATTTTGGCTGGGTGAGTCGCCCCATGATAGATGCTGTTTTCTCTCTTGATGATACTGTTCATTCTGGGCTTGATTCAGAATCTGTTGGAGGCAATGGAGTCTGGCAGGAATTTCTAACATTCTTTTTTTGCTTATGTACTATATTTTTTCCCACTTAGACTTTGCAAATAGCACAATTGTGAGAATGAAAACTTTTTGTCATTTGTTTACATAAAGAAGTTGGGGATGCATTTGAAAGTTAATTTAGTTTTTCTCTTACAAAAATGGTGTGGCTCATTTCTTGAAGCAGTACTGAAAACCAGCAGATTCTATGCTGATTTTTGTATTAGTTTAAACATAATGTATTTGTGTTTGTTCATGGGTGGAAAATGCTCTCAACTTCTGATAGCTTTCTCTCCCTGTTTTGTCTTGATGTCATCTTTACGTCTCTCAGTTCTAACAGCAAGAAAAATAAGGGRGGTGCCAGTGGAGGATTGTCATTGTGCTGCTACAAACAGAAGASTGTGACTGCTTATTGACATTGTTTACTCATGTTGTGAAAAATATATTAGTCCATGCAAACATTTTAATTTCTGTGATGTTTAGCTGTTAGGTCTGATGAAATGCTGAATCTGAAAATTGTAATCAATGGTCACAATAAAAAGCATGCAACAAAACAAAAAAAAAGCCCAACAAACCACAAGAAAAACAGCTCCCTAAAAACATCAAACCAAAATACCTGGGCTGAGAGGTTTAAGGTAATTTTTGGAAGGTGTAATAATTTCTACAGAGTAGCAGCATTCCAGTCTAAAATGTATCAGATTGAGATGTTGAAACACATTCTGAAGTGTTTTGAAGGATGCTTTGCTAAAACTTTATTTTGCAATATAAATGTAGATACAGATTAAGATTTCACATTCCTAAAGAAATTAAYTGGTTTTGATGGATGAGTAAGCTTATACTATTTTTAATTATGTCACAAAGATTGAGGAYAATAACTATTACTACCTATATTTTCAAAACTTTATGCAGGTTTTAACTTCCTAATCTTAATGCAACTCCTTTGTTTATATAAAAAAACAGTTAGATCAAATATTGAAATTAATCTTTAGGTGGAACTGTAATAATTCATTTTCATTGTTATCTTGCAATAACCATTKACAGAAGAATGAAATAAAATTACTGGTCCCATATGGTTTCCCTGCTAGAGAACAATAGTCAAGGCATCTCTCAGCATTCTTGCTTCCAGTGCATGTAATCAAAATAATTACACAAATGTACATATATTTTGTACATACATTTTGTAGACCTGACAAATGAGACATGCAACTTTGAAGGATGTGCTCTGAAAGCAAGATGGAGGCAATTAACAATTAGAAGTTGCACTAGGGAAATTATTCACTAGTTATAACATAAGGATTTCTTATCAGTGGATGTCCTTAGCAAAATATCTTGTGAAGAAATATTGTCAAATTAAGGTCCCTACTAGTAGTAAAATGCTACTTCTTTTGTAGTTAAAAAATGAATACTGATTTGTGAATATAAAATGTATTTAGAAAACAGCATCTGCAAAATAATAGCAAACTTGAATAAAGTTTACTGAAGGCCAAGGCTTGTTTTCTTACATAATTTCATCTTTAAAGCTGGCCTGATAGTATAAAATTAAATCTCTTCTGCATATATTGAGGTCAGAGACTGCAAGCCACTTTGCTCACAAATGTAAAAATGCAAGGTCAATGTGAGCTTTTGAAAAGAACCTGTGCTCCCCTGTTTTGGTGTGAGCTGTCTGAGTGTGACAGCACAGAAATTTCAGCAATCACAACTTACCTTTTGGTGTGTCGTGCAAGTCTGGGGGTGTCAGATGGGGGTGCAGTCTGTGTGCCTTAGGACTTCATTCCAGTCTACATGGAGAMCCTTCAGGCAAGTAGCCTACAAAAAGAAAGTTGTGATACTGGRCAGTGTTAACTTTCACTGGTGTGTTGACTATGTCCTCAAAAGGGAAGCAGAGCTGGTTTTGCTCTTCTCCAAGTGCTTGGAAATTGTACCACACTCCTTCCAACTGAGAAGGARCAGCATCCATAGTAGTGGCTCCCCTGGCTTGGACAAGGAGGCTTCGTGAGCTCTCTCTGTGTGATTTTGGTTTGGGGTGAGCAGGAGCCTGGGATGGGTAGACTTGACTGGGGCAGGTCATAGGCAGCTCTTGGAGTTGATACCAAATGTGAAGGGACACAGTGCTCTTAATCCATGTGCCTGAGAGTAGAGTTAAAAGCTCATGGTGGCTTTTGGGGTGTAAGACAGCACCACAAATACCAAGTACTGAAGTGTTCCACGGTCTCATTTTGTCCTACGGGGGTTTCATTGTGAGTGGGTTTTTTGGGGGGGGGAGGGTATTTAAACATTAGGTTTTTTTTAAAGGCTTGATTAATGGTTTTACAGCTTTTTTTTTTGGGCAATACTCAGCAACTCCCACTTTACCCCAGAGTTTACTCAGTTAGAAAGGGAAAAATCTTTGTCTGTTCCAAGATACCTGTGGAAGCTTTGAAGATTTTGAAGATTTTCTGGTTTTGAATTTAGTGATTGCTGCTGGCAAATGAATGAAATAAGACTGCTTTTATTAAAAAATAATTTCCATTGCAAATTGTATTGCAGAAATGCTGTCATGCTTAGCTCTCTCCCAGACTGTTACATACCAAATAAAGTGCCAAACCAAAAACTGTGTGAATAATTCTTACAGTTTTTCTTAGGAAAACTTTTTTTTAAAGATAGCCTAATTTGACATTCAGGTTTACATGTGAAAATAGCTGAGAAGTCCAGTATTTTATGGTGGAAACTTAAATAAAAACAGCTTATGGAAACAGCTGATGCCAGATGTTCTATTTAAAACCATTTCATTTTATTAACATTGAAGCTGCTTAATAGCTGTGTTTGCACTCTGCCCTCCTCCTCGATGACGAGGCTGTAAGTTAAGTGAGCGGCTCTCAAGGCTTGGAAATGTGTTTCTCTTCAATTTGTGAGGAGGAAATCCCTTCCTTTCTCCATAAACAGATCATCTGTGGGGCTTCAGGTAGGGCTGCCAGAAAGTGCTGCAGGGCTGCTCTGAACTACATTCCTGGTGTGAGGAGAGCCACTGATTTGAGAATGCAAACCTGGAACAACCCCAGCATGGGCAAACAAATATTGCCCAGAGCGTGTGGGCAGCCAAGGGAATTTATGCTGGGTAATTAATGAAAGCTGTGAATTAGCTACACTTCCTATTCCACGGCAACTGTTCCTGTGTGTGCTYCTACTCGGTGGTAAATGCAGAGGTTTGTGTAAGCAAGCTCACACTATTTTATACCATGAGAATCCATTTGCCCATTTGTGCCCTTGRTGTGTGGTGTGGGTTTGTTTGGTTTACCCCTGACTAAACTAAGGTGGTAATCTRCTTCTGATAAAAATAAATGTCTCCAATTTAACCTCCAGTTGTGAGCTAACAGCTTAAACCGCTGCAAATCTGTGACTAGCCCAGGATCTCCGGTAATGAAGCCATGAAAATTAGAGAATACTGCCAAGGTTAAGACCACAGCAGTACAGCAAAACAGTAGTTTATTTCACATTTACTGCTCAGTAATTGTGCTCACTAGCAAAAGCATTGATGGCCGAGCAATAAATACAAAACCCATTTCCGAAATGGAGTTAATATGGAAAAATAAGTGACCTGAGAGCAGTGTTTTATATTTAAGAACTTGTATGTTCTTAGGAAGAAGTCCTTGTCAGATATGATGCTAATGGAAAACTTCCATAAGCAGAAAGAGACACATTTCATGTTGATCTATGCAAAGTAGACTTTATTTTTATGTACTTGCATACACATATGCATGTTCTACTGCAAGGTAAGACAGCTTTAAAATAGTCTTTGCTGAATCTGGTTAAAATGATCACATTCTGAGAAAGCGTAAATGGCCAATTAAGGACATTGCATTGGAATGAGTTTTGCCACTTTCAATAATACCTTCTTCACTTTATCTTTCTAGTATCATCAAATAAATTGGAAAACCATAAGAGATGGGGGGTTTTCCSTTAAGGTAGTGGAGAATGATTTCTRKTAACTGGGAAATGTTTATGAAAATATCTTAAAACTATTTTTTACAAATTAARTCAGGTTTTCTTCTTTATTTTAGTTATAAAAGAAATTACACACCTCTTTTGGAGCTGTAAGTCTGAGTTAGGTCAGGTAGCAGAGGCCTTTGTGAGAAAGAAAATTATTATGCAGGTGCTGTTTGTTTCTGCTCTGTAACKGTGGAACTTCTAATGACATTGGTCACAAAAACAACAAATGGGTCAGGTTGGAAGGGACCACNTTATGCAGGTGCTGTTTGTTTCTGCTCTGTAACGGTGGAACTTCTAATGACATTGGTCACAAAAWCAACAAATGGGTCAGGTTGGAAGGGACCACAGTGTGACTTCTGGTCCAGTCTCCCTGCTCAGGCAGGGCCATCCCAGAGCACATGGCACAGGATTGTGTCCAGGCAGTTCCTGAGTATCTCCAAGAGGGAGACTCCACAACCTTTTGGCAACCTGTTCCACTGCTCGGTCACCCACACAGTGAAGAAGTTCTTTCTTATGTCGAGGTAGAACTTCCTGTTCCTCATTTTTGCCTATTGCTTCTTGTCCTATTGCTGGCACCACTGAGAAGAGCTTGGCTCCATTCTTTTTATGTCCTTCCTTCAGATACTGGCAGAGATTGATGAGATCCCTCTCAGTTGTCTCCCCTTGAGGCTGAACAGGCCCAGATCCCTCAGTCTCTCCTCATAAGAGAGGTGTTCCAGACCCTTAATTTTCTTTGTAGCCTTCTGTTCTGCTTGCTCCAGGAGCCCCATGTCTCTCTTGTGCTGAGAGGCCCAGAAGTGGACACAGCACTCCAGATGTGGCCTCACCAGGGCTGAGTAGAGGGACAGGATCACCTCCCTTGACCTGCTGGCACTACTCTTCCTAAAGAACCCCAGGACAACCAAAATGGTCCTGGCACTTTGTTCCCCTGGAACCAAAACAGTGGGTCCCACATTGTGGCTGGGAGCATGAGAGACCCTTTCGCTAAAGAGGTGGAAACATCAAGTAACTCAGCTGTTGGAGATTAATTTCCTTTCCTCCTTGCTCTTGTCCTGCAGCTTTTCAGTTCTTCTAACAACTTTTTCCCTCCAAAAATCCAGATATTCTGAGGCATCTGTTTCTGTAACTGTGAAGGGGTTTTAAATGAAAATACTCATGTAACATGAACTCCAAGGTACGGTGATGGCAAAATCACATGACCAGAAACTACCCGGTGTAAAGATTTCTGAGGCAAATGTGCAGCCAGAGCTTGAGARTTACTGACAGCAGTGGGAAACACATAACCTAAGAATTGGAAAGAATTGGTCAAGTGATGTGTCATTGCAGGAAGAACATGATGTGAGGTTGACAAGAAGTGTGGAAACAAGACTTTTGGTTTTGTGTTTTACCCAGAAGCAGTATTGTTGAAGTAGCTCTTCTAATGCAGTTCTCTTCACCATTTTCAAGCTCATAAAGTTTATGTTTTCTTAATACAAAAAATATAAGATGGAGATTTAACTGGTCATGCTATCCATGTTTTACAAAAGGACAGGATAAACATTCCACTGAAAATAGTTATATATGGGTTGCACTTTTGGGTTGGGAAGGGACATCGTTTTGTTGATGAAAGATGGCTCTTGAAAAATGGTCATTTTTTGACTGTGGAGGCAGCAGTCAACCCTCAAATATTTGAGGGCCTGTTAGAAGGTTTTTATTTTAATGCGTGGAAATTGAGCCATTACCAACTGAGAGGGAGACAGCATGATGATTCAGAAAGTAGGGAGAGGAAATGGGGAGGGGATTCTCACTTTACARCTTCTGAAGTTTGCCTGCACATAAACTACCAAAAATGACAAATGGAGCAATTGTTTCCCCCCTTTTTGAAYTCATTGCCTTTTACAGAGTGTAGAAGTGATTCATTATCTTTTGGCAAWAATCATTGCCTTGTGGTGAGGTAGGCAGAAGACTCCAGCTCTTGCCAACATATTCTCAGAATACATTAGCAATAAATGATTTGGTGYGATTCATGTGGCTTAGATACTTGGTGAATCCCTTGATTGTTTCACTTGACACTTTTGAGTTTCTCATTTTCTTCACCCTTRTCCTTCTACCCCACTTTATTTCTATTCACAAAGAGGAAGGAGAAAAAAAAAAGAAGAAAATTGACAACTCTGCATAGTAAACGTACCTGTGAAGAGTTAGGGGGACATAAAAATTCAGCGCCTCGTAGTGACAGTCTGTAGGTAATCCTTGTTTGCACAGTTGCACAGACAATGGTGTGTCAGCCAAGATGCTCTTCCACTCACTCGCATTCAGATGTAAGTTTTTTGGGTGGTTTATACATTTATAGTAGGGATTGAGGCAGTTRTTTGTTAATATCGCATTGGCAAACACAGGATATAATATTGGAATAATCTTCAGTGGAAAAAACATGTACAAATCTCAGCATACTTTGCTCTTTTGTATACTGTTGCTTGCACTAATAATTGGCAAGATTTTGCCTGCCCAGTTTTTGCTTAGGGAATATGCCTGGATTATATCTACTTGGATTAGTAAAGCTTTAATTATTTTTACATTTTGTCTTTTAATGAATAATTATTTTAGTGACTAATCGCTGTTTACTRATTTTTGTCCCCTCTTTTCAAATGATTGTTACTTCAGTAAATGTGTCATCATCCRGGAATGCTCTGAATAAAACCACTCTGCTAAATAATTAGACGATTTACAACTGTATTGCAAGTACAGGATGCAGACACATTCTGACTTCACACTAAGTTTTTAGATTGGAAAAATAAGGCAAGAAAAAAAAGTCCACTGACTTCCTATGAGGATGAGTATGTGTGTTTGCCTCCAACAGCCTGTCATGCACTGGAATAGGTTACTAGCTCTGTCATTCATTGGAAGCATATTAGCATGTAAAAGACTTCCTTTTAATTATTGATATTATTTCCTGAGCTCCTCTGCTTGCTTTATTCAATGDCAATATCATGAGGTTGGACATGACAGTTGGATCTTTGGATAATAATCACCAAACGACTTCAAAAAGGTTATTTGTTTCAATAAGGTCTTCTTAATTCTACTCCCCATACRCATGTGTGCTCCCTCACTTCCAAAAAATTAGCTTTTATACAACATTTTTTTAAAAGTGTCAGAATTTTTTTTCAATCTCTTGTTGAATCTGTAGTTGAATGGAGAAGCATATTATAGTGAAACTGCAGTCAAACCRTATCTTAACAGCTTTGAAATCAAAGCCTAGGATTTATGCTGTCTGATTAATAGCAGGTTAAAAAACACTTTCCTTATTGTCTGTGTGCTGGCTTGCAGATATTTTTCAGGGAAAACCTGATAGACTCGAGTGCTTGAACTCTGGCAAAAATTTCATCCTTTATGCATTCAACAACGAGCAGTTTGTTTTCCACTGCTGCTGTGGAGTACCTTAAACTATGAAGCAACTGACTGTGAGGCAATATCCCATGGCAGAAGCATTTCCCTAAAAGGTGCAAGTGAAGATGCATGGGTTCTGAAATGAAAAAGCAGAAACCATTTRCAAAAGTAGTGCACTCTACAGCAGGTCTGTTTGCTTCTGGTGGCWTACTGTAGTCTGGGTTTCTTTTGTGGGAGTCAGTGATTCTTTCTTGATCTTGGGAGTTGCTGGATGCTGTTCTCATAAAGCTACTTCTGTTGGAAAACATGGATGTGATTATTGGAGATGGTTAATGGTCCACGAAGAAGCCTGAGTGCTGTGGAGAGGCTGTAACAAAATGTGAAGCATGTGTTGTGCATGTGTACTTTGAAAGCAGTATCTGTGTTAGATAGGTTTTCATAATGGTTAGATTGTTACATCTAGAAGAATTAGGTGAAGAATTGTTACAGGGTAATTTATCAGGTTAGGCTGATGTTAAATGCTGTCCAAGTCTGGAAGTGTTTTCAGTTTTACCTGGTTGAGGTTAGTTTTCATCCAACCTCTTCCCTCTTTGGGATGAASAGGCAATAGACCATGGTTTTTAGCTCGGTTCAGTAACGTGTTGTGTTCGCTTTGGTAGTGGTTTTGAAGGATGATGAAAAAATCATCTGATTATTTCAGGAGAGGCTTGGGTTTAGGCAAATGTGTGCCTGGTTGATCTGATACCCACTGGTTCAGAGCTAGCCTTGCTGTGAGTGATTGTGAATGATTGACTGTGAGTGATTGACTCCTCATAGCCGTGTGACAAACTGAATGAGGGGGCAGCAGGAGGTTGGGGGAGCTGCAAAMCTTCCCATCTAATAACAACTGAATAGTAAAAATATAAGGTACCTATACTGTTTGCCAGTACGTGATTTTATTTTCCTTTATTTTCCTTGATTTGGTGAAATTTAGGAGGATAAACCTTATGAAATCTGTAGTTTTTTATGTAGTTTCACAAGTTGCATGCAGGCTGCAGCTGTGAGCTGCTTGCTCTTTACAGAACTCATCTAAAGTAGGAAGGGAATCAGCTGTGCTGTCAGCCCAGTGCAGTGGGAAAGGTAAGGGAAATGGAAATGGAAAGTCCATCCTCTGTTCTTACAAACCCTTTACTGCTGTTGCCTGTTTGAATTGAAACTTTTATTGTTTATTTTCTACCACATCTAGGCTGTCTTTCCAGAATCTTGGCTGGGATCTGAGGGAAAGGATACTCATTAGTTTAAATATCCAAACTCATATGTSCATAAACAAACTACTGTAGTTTTGAAAGGTTTTGTGTAATTGTCCTTTTGAGCACAGTAAATTATTTTTTTCTCTGAGTTATCCTCAAGAATTATCCCTGTCTACAACTGACTGATAACAATAATCTTAATGGATGAAATTGGTGCTTGGAACAGAGTAAAATGAGAGTCATGGGAATATGCTACTTGAGAACTGCACTGAGGGTAGGATATGATTGTCTATTATAATCTGTTTATTTATTTGAAAAACACCCAAAAAACAGAGTCACCCCAATAAGCTGCATCACTCTTAGTTGCTGTGTTGCCATATGAATATGTGTAGCCCTTCATGAAAGATTCAGATCCGAGTTTGCCTTTATGGGCTTATATTCTTTTATGTACTTTAAGTATTTCAGAAATAGAAGAGTGTACAGACCCTAGCTAAGATGAGAGCTCAGACATTCTCTTATGTACATTAACTGAAAGGATCCAAGTCGTTCGTGTGCTACAGTCATGRCTTCTAACAGCATTGGACTCAGTTTCTGCTTATGATGGACTTTTGATGATTCAGATGTCTGCTACTGATTTTATTTATTGAGCAAATACAATGAAGAATAGTAAATTTGCTTGTCTGTGCTACTATAACATTATTAAACCAATTGCAATTTATCTGCTGCTGTGCTATAAAACTGTAGGTTTTTTCATGGTTGTCAAGTATTGGGTAGAAAGCAGAACAGGAGGAGCCCAGAAGGATGTAGTACGGTGTTTTGTAGAATTAACACCTTTAATCTAATGAATTTTCTTAATTGAGTTTTTAAACAAYCACTAAGAAAGTTTGGAAAGTGATTTTCTACTTTGGTTTTAAATTATAAAATAAGGTGCTTTCAGAAGCAGGAGATGGTTTTAAAAGAGGCTAAATTTATTTAATTGACRTATCTAGACCTTCGGAAGAATATTAGGAAGTGTGAATAGTTGCCAGTCCTGAAAGAAAGAAAACATGGAAATAGAAAATGTATGTTAATTGATGCATTCTCCTATTTTACAAAGATGAGCTTTGTCAGGGAAATGGTTGTGGTCTGCCTTGCTAATAGYGCCAATGAATCTTAACTGGATATTTACATAAAAATTCCATTTTTGATACCAGCAGGTCTTTAATATATGCCTGAGGAGGAAGGATGTCATGTCTTAATAAAATAGACTCTCTTAAAATTTTCTTTCARAGTTTTCTTAAAACATTAAGAAGAAAATTTTGTGTTGGTTTCTTTTAAATGAGTGGGTTTTTTGGAGCTAAATTATTATTATCTTATTTATTAATACTTTTTTTGCCTCTGTTCCCCTAATGATATTCTTGATATTTTTCTTCTGGTTAAGGGATTGCTTGGCTCAGACATAGGCTTTACTTCAAAACAAGTCACTGTTTAAGACAGCAAATTGAGGTATTGTTTTCAAAATGTCATGTAAATCAAGTCTGGGAAATGTATAATTGAGTGAAACTATTTGTTACATGGTACATAAGTAATGAAAAAACAAAGCATTTATATTCCATAAGACAGGCACTCAGTGAGCTGTTGGCATGTGTTCATTTAATTTAWTAGAGAAGCTGAATATAGGAAAAGTTTTGTGTCTTGCTGAGTCCAAAGACTGGAAGTCAATCTTGTGATAATGATTCCGATCTCAACATAGATCAACRGAATGCAATGTCAGCACAATATGTGAAGTTTTCCTACTTGACTATTGCTAAATTGCAGCTATTAAATTAACTCAATTAAACTCTTGGCTTTTTTTTTTTTTTTTCATAAATAGTAGCCAGTTGCACTCAATGAAACTTTTTTTTTAGAAAAGACATATCTATAAAAATAAAAGCCTTAGTTTAGGTAGATGAGAGGTTTAATTTTTAATAAATGAAGGTATTTGTTGGAAATACTCTTTCCTGCAGTCTATTTTTGAACCTATGTTGGTATTAATGCAAAAGGCCTGTCTGACCCATGGAAGCTCCCCTTCCCTGCCCTGATATCATGACAAGTTTGCCTACACGCATGCATTTKAATACTGTGTGGCCAGTAGTTCATGAGGTGTGAAATCATGGATGCATTTCAAGTTACCCTTTCTTGGGGGATATTTATTATTGTAACATGCTTTCCAGGAAATCGGTATGTGTAGAGTCATGGATGTAGTAATTTTCAGAGGTGATTTTCATTTTTCAAAAGTATTATTCATCTTGGATGATAGTCAAAAGTATTTRGTAGGAAATTGCATAATTTTTAGTGTTTTACGTGTGATTTGCCTTATTATAATTAGCTGCTGTGTGTTAAATTTAGTATGTATAAACCCCACAAAATGCTTCTGCAGTKATGATCASAGTGTGACCKGGGGAGAAGACTCACTTATSATCATAAGTGAGTCTTCATCTTTGTAATTTCTGGGGCTTGAATCATACTGATTTTGGTAGACTGGAAAAATTGCCAATGCAAACAGTSGGAGATAAAATAAAAATTAATCTTTGTATGTGTGTGTGTGTGTGATTTTTGTGTCCTGGCAGATATACAGTTGTGACAGTAGTGTAGAACAGAACCTGTAGAAGACAGCTTGCCCTAAGTTTTGCTCCAAGGTGGCTTTGTAAGGAGGTGAGGTAGTGGATGAAGTAGTGCCACTGTTGGAACTTGGAGAACTACCAAAAAAAAAAGGGCATTGTTTATATTGAGGAATATTATGCATTAGTTTTTTGGAAAAGAGGAAACATTGCAATGGGTCTGAAKCTCTAAGGCACGTGTTAATTTGTCACTTGTTTGTGTTCATTCAGTCTCTGAAGGCTGAGCACTGCCTCCTCTTTGTTCTTCCAGCATATCAGTGCAGACCTGTAGATTTTTTTAGAGARCTGGTGTAGTTTTGTACCCTATAGGCTGCTGAAACATAAGAGAGTGACATGATAAAATTGTCCATTGTTTCTTACACTAGCAGTTTCATTTAGTTGATTAGATTTCAGGATGGGAAGAATAATATGTCTGATTATGTAGGCTTCCTTTTTCTTTGCTAACTCTGGGTTATCCCTTTAAAATTCTGAAAAAAACAATTTTTATTAATTTCTTTCATTTTCTGATTGTGTTATCTTGGAGGATTTGTGTATGTCAGATGCATCAACAAGTTCATTAWGGAAGGGAGATCAAGAGAAGCTGGTTCTGTGCAGAATCAGCTGTTGGGARGGAAAAGAGGTTTGGTCAAAGATTCCTCACTAATCTGGCAAATTAAATATTCCAGAGGAGCCCTGGCACTCCTGTGGGAAGGGGCAGCTGTTAAAAATTTGCAGAATATGAGCACAGGCAAGGACTCTGTCCAACCAGAACTACAGGAGGAGTTTAGGTGGGCAGAGAGYCCTAAACCTGGAACTGCTCCAGGAAATTTCACAGTCCAAACTACAGCCAGCTTTTATGGGGACAGTAGCATTTGCTGCTTGGTGCTTCAAATGTTTTTAAGAGGATGGTCACACTTTGCATGCTTTGTCCTAATGATTTCCAAGCAGACCCATTAAAAATAATTTTTAATAAAGGTGTTTTGTTTTTTTAAAAAAATCTGTTAATTTTTTTTAATCTATAGAGAAACGTTGCCATTCTGAAACTGAAACAAAGTCCTCTATTAGCAGATACACAGGTCCACATTAACCATGTTTTTCAGGTCCTTACTCTTCTTTGTTTTCCTGTATGTTTTTTAGGGGCAATGTTTTTCTGCAAATACCTGTCACTTCTTCCCTTACCTTCCTTCCCTTGCAAATCTTTCAGAGAAATAATATAAAACATTTCATGTTTGGTTTTTTTTTTTTTTTTTTTTTTTATTTTTTTTTTTTTTTTTTTTTTTTTTTTTTTTTTTTTTTTTTTTTTTTTTTCCCATAGAAAGAATTAAAAATATTTCTGTTCTGCAAAATAACTGTGGTCAAGAAAACAATAAAGTGGGGAAGAACTTCTGTTGTTACTGGAAACCTGTTCTAAGTTCCATCCAGTAGAAGATTCTGCTGGATGTCTGTGTAAAGGGTTTAGCCCTGAAGCCTCTCATCAGAATTGCAAAGTATATAACTGAGAAAGATTTGCTGGTTGGGTTCTATCTTGTATGTAGAAGTGGGTTTAGGGTTTGCATGACASAAACTACGTCAGACAGGCATCTGATTGTGTTGTAAAAACAGTCTGCTTTCATGCATCTTTTCCCACAATAAATTCACTGAATCACAGAATGGCTGAGGTTGGAAGGGATCACTGGAGGTCGTCKGGGCCACCTAGAGCCACATGGGTGGGAATTGCATTTTTAGTTTCAGAGAAAAAAGGGAGAATATGCTGCTGAACAAGAAAAATAGACATTTGGCTTTTCTTATCCTCCCACCTTCCATCAAGTGAGCAGGTTTGGGGGCAGAAACAAGGTAGTGTCTGTACCCTCATGCCAGTTTGCAGGTGTAGCACCTAGAAATCAAGAAYGGCGCTCTTGTGCAAGTTGAAGAAGTGCAACTAAGAGTAATTTGACTGAAAAACAAATGAGACATGTAGCAGCTAATTAAAATAGTCTTTCCATTTAAGACCATCAYGGAACTGAGAGCCAGAGTGAGGAAGGACTCAGTTTTCCCTCTTTGCATGAAAAACACTGCTACCTTTGTGCTTTAAAAACCCATTAGGCTAYATGAGCAGATCGGTGAAAGTGTCAGCAACCTCTTGTTTTATCATGGATTTTCTTTTAATGCTTAATTATACTAGCATTAAAGTATTTCTGTGACAATTAAACTGTGCAGTCATCGCTTGATACTTCTCTAATGCAGTTTTCATAGTGGTGGGTTGTCCTTGGCCTGTGCCCAAATGCCCACCCAGCTGCTCTCTTGTTCCCTGTCCCCAACAGAAGCGTGGGGAAATAAGGCAAAAAAACCTTTTTGATTGAGATAAAGATGGAGAGATCACTTAAATATTACTATCATAGACAAAACAGTCTTGACTTGAGGAAAATTAATTTATTGCAAAATAAAAYGGAAGTGGATTAACAGTGGAGAAACAAAGACAAAATTTCTAACACTTTTCCTTCCACCCCTTTTTGCCTTGGCTCAGCTTCTCTCTATTTCCAGTTGCTCTTCTTCCTCACTACACCTTTATATATTTTTCTTCTCTTTTTAGGAGGGGCAAGAAGCACAGCATAATTCTAAGGACCCAGCTGTCAGTGAGAGTCCATGCCTGCATTGGTAAGTTCCATATGTCTGAAAAAGCAAGTAAATCGATTTCCAAKAAGCAAATCTGGGGAGTATGAATCAGACTCGGCTATGTTCCAAGTTGATGATAATGGCCAATAAATTGATTTTATTATTTTGTTTGTTGCATGCTGAAATTAGGTTGTATTAACTGCACTACCCCTAAGGCATGTTAAACATCCCAGGGAAGTATAGCATTTGACAATGAATTGAGATGGTTGGGTGGTACTTTGAAGAATCTGCTATTATCTGACTTGTCACAGCCTTTGCATCTCAAAAAGACTGTTCTGGATTGGGAATGAGATCWGAAGAATTGTTGGCTGACTGCTAASTGTTATATTTTAATAGCATATAAAGTTTATTACTTCACATCTTGCCGATCTTGGACACATGTTTGTCAGTATCACAGTGTCAGTGTCTTTAAAACCCTGGTTAAAACAATGCTGCCACAAGGAAAAGTCTAATGAAATTCATAAAGTGTCAAAAGAGCTTTAAGGTTACATGAATGGAGGCTGATGTTCTGGGATAGCATTAGTATGTTCTTCAACATTCTACAGAGCAGAATGTTTCACTGAGTGACAGTGACAAAGCTAATGCTCACGTCCTGGTGGTACTAGGCTAGATTTTATGGGAGGCTGGTTTAAAAAAAACCCAAAATTTAAAAATCCTGTGTGTCTGTGTCACTGTTGTTTTTAGCTTCGCCATACTAGATTCAGCTTACTAATATGTTTAACTTGTTGTTCTTGCTTCAAGAGACCATAGCTGAAGCCCTGAAAATTCTTCTTAAAAGGAGGAGGAGAAAGTCAAAGTTTTGTGTAATTTCTCCAGTGACACTGCTTTTGGAGGATTCAGGCTTTAAATACAGCTAAACGATTTCCCCTGCCCCCAGGATATGTTATGAAATGGCATTTCTGAGAATTTGAACTGAGTATAAGCAACCTACAGAATTCCTCAAATACCTCTCATAGAGAACGATCTCTAGGCTGCCTTGTGCAGGAACAGTTTCTCCTCTACTCCCATGGACTTGAGGAAGAACAGTAGAGCAAGCCTACATGTTGAGTGTTAGAGGAGGAACAGAGATGATGCAAAGTCTAAACTGATTTTATAAATGTGAGTGAAATTAAGAACAGCTTGGAGAAGATTGTTYTTGTTAGGTCTGGAAATATATTTGGCAAAACAGACCAGTGCAGCAGRACAAGATTTGATAAGTTTCCCGGATTGAGGTTTTATAAAAAGAATTTTCATGTACTTTTTTTTTTCTCCAGAGTGCAGCCATCGAGGAATTGGAGCGCATCAGGTTCTGAGCTTCCACGTGTGGTTGCATTGTTGTTATCTGTTTCCATTCAAGCTCACTGTGGGCAATTAGGCGTGTTACTGYGCATGTATCTTAATTGTTCCTGTATTAAAGTGTGTTCCCTTGTCAGGTGCTGTTGCTCTCTGGCAGCAGTGATGTATTCAGCAGTGAGTATAGAGGAAGCCAGGCTGCAAAACTTGAGTCCAGATTTCAAACTCCTAGAGAAGAGGTGTGTTTGGATATGAGCTTTTGGCTTGGTTCATTATAGKCAGAAAAGCCAAATGCAAGTTCTGGTTCTAATTTCCATCCCCCCTGCTGAAGTTTAGAATTTGGGTTAAGTTTTTGTTTCAGCCCATAGCTTGGTGTAATGTAGTTTCTTTTCTCTTATTTTCTTTTATGTTTTGCATATCAAGCTTGTCTTATTATTTGGTATGGGATAGTTTGAAATAGTCAGGGAACATTCTGTGTTTCTTATTACTGGCGCTGTTTGGAGGGCTATGCCTAGCAGTTAAACCCCAGAATAAGAGGGTTATTTCACTAGCACAGTGGGTACTGCTTCGCTTCATCTTGTGTGTGTGCACATCAGCTRACTGTTAACCTCTATTTTCAAATGCAAGCTTTAGGTTTAGAGGTTAAAAGATGTGTTACGTATTTGGAGTAGAAACCAGGAGCTAGAGGAATCTGAGCTGGAGTTATGTGGAGCAAAACTGTCATGCTTTGGGAACTTTCATTCTTCACAGTATCCATGGAAAAGCATTGTGATTAGCRATGTTACTGACTCTGCAAAGTCCCCAACAGGTAGCTAGGGCTGCTTTCTGAGAAGATGTGCTTTGTTATGTGGTGATCTTTTTGCTAAGCCTCGTGTCATCATTGTTTTTAGTGTTTTACTTTGCTCTTAAGAGCTGACAGGTGTAAAGAAATAGCTTTCCTGCCATAATCTCTCTCCTTGGAAGTTGCTTCAATATTTTTTCTTTCTTCCTAACTCATTGTGCTTTTAAATTGTGGGAAATAACAAAAGTGTTTATGTTCAGATGTCCAGATAAAGTTTTCCATCGTCAGTGACTTCAGTTCTCTGGAGAATTCATTGGGCTTCAGTGTCAGAGGATGTATTGACTACAGGCCAATATTTTTGGAGAGTTGGGAAGACAGCATGCCCCATGTCAAGTGGGGTAGGGTTTTTTTTTTTTATTTTAAACAGAGCAGGGAAGGAATAATTATAACTTGAGTGCAGAAGTTGTGCTATTTTCTACCCTGCTAAATATGAGTCCCTCTTAAGTACCTTAATTTTATGCATTAATGCTTTCTTTTTTTTCTTTTACTCTCAATTTGAGTTATTTTCTTATGTTCATACTAAGGACTTTCAGCATGAAGGAACAAATTTTCTTTTAAATTTTACTCTATTTCTTTTCCCATATTGRTTTCATCCTGATTAAATAATCAGGATTAATTAAGCACTAATACATTTAAGTGGTTTTAGTACAAACTTCAATATTTAGAATGTTTCTTAATACCACAAGAGGTTTGCTGAAACCAATTCTGTTCAGAGAATATAACTAATTGAAAATTATAGATGTATTTTTGCACTTGTTGATGTCCAAAGACCTTAGTGGAAGAATCATAGAATCATAGAATAGATAGGGTTAAAAATCATCTTGTTCTAACCTGCTGCCATGGGTGGTGATGCCATCCACCAGAACAGGTTGCTCAGGGCCTCATCCAAGCTGGCCTTCAACACTTCCAGAGATTCAGCATCYACAGCTTCTCTGAGCAACCTGATTCAGCGCCTCACCACCCTCACAATAAAGGATTTCTTCCTAATATCCAATTAAGGTCTGCCCTCTCTCAGTTTAAAACCATTGCCCCTTGTCCTATCACTAGCTGCCCATATAAAAAAATGGTTTTTCCTCTTTTTTTTACTGGAAAGCTGCTATAAGGTCTCCTTGAAGCCTTTTCATCTCCTGGCTGAACGGCCCCAGTTCTCTCAGTCTTCACAGGAGAGGTGACGTGAGGGCTGGAGCATTTTTGTGCCCTCTAGACCCAGTCTACCATGTCCATGTCCTTCCTGCGCAGGGGACCCCAGAACTGGATGCAGTGTCTAGGTGAGGTCTCACAAGGGCAGAGCAGAGAGGCAGAATCCTCTTGGTTACCCTGCTGGCCACGCTTTTGATGCAGCCCAGAGTATGCTTGGCCTTCTGGGCTCCGCGAGCTCCTTAAATCAGATAGTGTCAACTGTAGGGCTTTTTTCCCACAAGCTTTCAAATTTGACCTTTTATTCAAATCACATTTATTATGAGTTACTACCCTTGTGGGAAAAGTCACTTTAGTATTTTTTGGCAGCCATATGACTTTGTATTTAGTTGTGTCTTAACATTATTTTAGTTTGTATGTATTTAACAATTACAGGTCTCAGCTGAAGCCTGAATAAAGTCTAATGTAAATGAGAATGTAGCTATAGGGAGTGAATACCAGCATTGTCAAAAGTTTTAGCCCCTGAAACTAAATGGAAGGTTTAAGTCAGAGCAACATTATGACAGTGAAATTTTAAAGATCTTTACCAGCTCCACTTTTCCTGCAAGGGACTTGGTTTAGCCATTAGGTCCTTGGCTGAACAGCTCTATTTGTGGCTGCTGCTTCATTTGTTTGTTCATTGCTTCATAGTTTTTATTCTCAAAATCTGATGTGTTCTSTGAGAGGAAAGACACCATTTGTTTTTACAGATCTGGACGATCTATTTAGCCCAAAAGAGGCCCATGTCCTCTTCTAAAATGCTTATGCCTGATGCTAAATCGGGAGTGTTGCAATCAATGCTGAGAATGATGTTTGGACAGGGATCCATGACAATGACTTAGAATGATTCTGCCAAAAGAAGTTTGATATAAGCTTCAGTTGTTAATACAATGTAATACAAGAAGAATGCAAATAACAAAATTGATGTGATTCCGAGTGCATGTGTTGACCTGGGATTACTTTGAGTACTGTGTCTTGGAAGGTCAGCAAATGTTGCAAGGAATATTTTAAATTTTACTACCTTCTTGTGTCAGTTTATTATTAAAATACCCCAAAAAACCCCAAACYAAATAAACCAACAAAACCAGCTAAAACACACAGCCACTACCCCTAGTCAGTTATTTAAAAAGGTTTTGCACTGTAAAATTGCATTTTTTTGTATGTCTGCACCTCACTCCTGTATTTATGCAGTCTTTCTTTTATATGCCAATAGATTAAAAATAATTTGCATAGATATTTGTGTATATTACATTTCATAGCTTGATCCAGGGAGGGCCGTAAACAGAGGGCAAGTATATTATTGCAAGAGTCTTGCTAAATATATAATATAGCTTTGGTGTTAGTTGTTATAACCCTTTTATAATCCAGTTCTATTGGCTGTTGCATGTGAGCCAATGCACAGTTACCTCAGCCATGGATTATTCCTGGCTCTGGGACACAAGCTCTGCCATGMCACACAACGGCTCTTTCTGGCCCCTATTACCAGGCTATCTGTGCTAACCAGCAGTGTTAGCACCAATAACCCAGCCTTTCCACAGAGCTCTTGGGATTATCTTTTTGATATCCCTTGCTCGTGATATCATTTATGAAATGTAGCCATAAATATCTTCTTGAGCCTGATTTGTTCTGGGATACCTGAGGGAAGCTGTAAGCTGGTTGTAACTAGGGGGCTAGTAGAAGCCAGCTGTTTTTATTTGTCCTGTAATAGCTGAACTATGCAGCTAGTCCTTTTCTCCATGTACAGCATTCCCTTCTGTTATCCATTATGTGGACTTGTTGCATATGTTAGAGCAGATATGATTAGATTATGCAACTATTTCTGCATCTATCAAACCTTCTGGTAGGACTTGCACCTCAAACACATGGAGGGACAAGTTCCTCCCGAGTGGAACCACAACGCTTTCACAAAGACAAAATCCTGTCTTGAATCTGTAGCTGTACCTGATCCTTTGTTGCAGAGAAGTTGAGATATAAGGACTGAAGGGAGAAAAAATGTGGGTTTTCCTCTTAAGATTATAGAATTGAAGTGTTGAAAAGTCCGTACTATTATGGTTAAGGAAATATGAAACCATGTTGCATTTCATTCTCTGAGAGCCRTGTTAAGCTTGTGCCTACAACCCATGTTCTTGGTACTGTCTCACATGGGTTTCTTCTCCCTGCAAATACCATTACCCCATTTCATCTGTCTGGCACATGTGCATTTGCTGTGTGCTGAGGGCTGGAGTAGGTTTTTCAGGCACATGGATGATGTGGGGTTCCTCTAGTCCATGCTTTAAAACCTTAATTTTTTTTTTGTTGGTTTTTTTTTGTTGGTTTTTTTTTTTATTTTTTTTTTTTAAGGAAATAGCATAACTATGGCTTTTAAAACAAACAGCTTTCTTTTGGTAAGGAAGTTTCTGAACACACTAAGAAAAAGAGTCGTATCAAAATGCTTTCCTAAAGAAAGCTTAATCGTGGGACTGTGAGCACTTCATTTGTGCAAGTAGTGATACATTCCAAAGAAAGAGAGGAGCTTTGGGTTGTTTGAAGGACATTTTACAGTTTTATGTTCAGTGTTAGGCATTCCTAATAGAAAACATTTTCAGTTTGAGAGAGGGAACATGTGGAGAGCATTAGCAGTTCAGTAAAACGTGCAACCAATTCGGATTTAATTTAAAGGGAACAAAAGAGGTGCCTTGAGAATTTGTCGGAAGTGCTGTGGTTTTGCCTTCTTTGCACTGATGGTAACAGGAGAGAGAGAGGTGAGTTGAAATTGCTTTATTGAATATCTTCTTAGCATAATTGGGACCAAAAAGACTGTGATTAATGGATTTAATGGTGCTAGACAGGGATCTTGCATGCATTATGGATTTGTAATCGTGATATGCTTCCTATGACTCTTGCTGTAACTTGGTAAAAGTCCTGACTTAAATGAAGATAATAAGCAACATGCTTATTAGATGTAAACTGACATCACACAAATTGAAAAAACATGAGAAGGAATGCCAGAACTTGGGGGCAATTTTTGAAGGGTTAGGCTTTTTTAACAGAATAATCTGAGTTCTAGTTAAGTCAGTGCACACAATACTTACTGGGGCCTGCATCCAGATGTGATTGAGATATCTGGTTCAGCTCTCTTTCAGTTTGAGTGAAATGTGAAATAGCTGCAAAGGCTGTGATAAAAATACCTTTTTCAGCTTTTAGGATTATTTAAATTTTCTTTCCTGAGAATGTGGAACACAGATGCTCTAAGTAAAATCCCCTGGTTCCCAGATCAGATTACTTTGTAAAAAATCTATCCATATAAATAACTTGTGGTTTTGCTTTAAAAATGTACACCTCTTTAAATTTCTTTAGATTTCTGTTGTACTCCTTGTGCATGTGTTTAGTTAGCCTCCTTTGTGGGGATAAACCATGACACTTCCCTATAACCTCTGTTTTACCTTCTGTTATCTCACTGACAAAGCTCTGGGCAGTCCTGCAGGATTTCAGAAGCTATTCAAGACAAAGGTATATTTCTAAGGTTTGTCACTGCATATTTAACTTAAATTATGGCATTTAAAATAGCCTTTGTAGCAAGAAGAAACAAGAAGCTGTAGAGCAGGTAAAGTCCCTATTAGCAGTGGCATTTTCACATTAAAGTGGTAGGTTCTTGGATTAGATGGGCTTTTTCCAGATTTGAAAGGACATCTGTGGAGCATGCTAGTGGGATGCATTTCTTGTCTTGGGAAACATTGTTTTAAAATGTGAAAGCTTATCTGAGTCCGCTCACTCTGGGAAGTACTATAGGAATTGAGTGAAATGTATTTGCATTGGGATATCCTCTTTCTGACCTTTTTTTTTCCCCTGACACCTTTCCCCTTTTTTGTTTTTTGCCATATGTAAAAATCTGCAAGGAAGATGGAATTTACTTTTGAGTCTGAAAACATAGTGAGATTTAAAGCAAGTCTCATTTCTATAYAAAATAAAAACCRCARCAAAAATTCCACATTCATCTTCAAYGGTATCGTAAAGGAAACCATTTCCTCATAAAACCAGGAAGGAAAATTAGTATGATACTTTGCTTCCCACTCCCCAATGGAAGTCTATTTAGACTTAARATCTTTTTCCTGAAGTAATTAGAAAGTACTATATTATTGATATGTGGAATTTTTTTAAGTGGATATTTTTTCCTGCAATCTAAGCACATGTCTTTTTGAAGATTAAAAAAATACTGTATTAAAAATTTAACTGTTTATAGCTACTTATAATGGATTCCTCTGAAAATGGCTGGTAACAACAGTTTTATCTACTTCAGTGAGGTCAGTTATGTTGATAGTACATTAATAGCTGTTGATACTTTTTATATAGTTTCCCTTTTTAGCTATTTCYCCCATGCTTTATAGATACTTGTATTGACACACAAAGCAGTTCTTCCCCTTATGGTCAGTTGAACTCATTTTGCTGTAGACTGAAGTACACCATGTTCAAGCCCTTAATTAGGGGGGAAAGGTTAAGTTTATATTTAATATCTTCAAATAAATTGCACTCAGAAAATAATGGAATTATTTGTTTCCTGCTTCCATGTAAACCTGCCCTATGCAGAAAATATGAACCAACCAAGTGAATTGGATTCGGATTAGTTCTCTTGGAACAATTCAACACTCTGTCATGTTTTAAGCTTTACCCGCAAAGCTTAATACAGTAAAACAAAATTAAGAACCTAAACTATAGAAGAGAAACTAGAAGTTGGTACTTAAAAGCTGTGTGTTTGGAATAGGAAACGTTGGTATTTTTGTGTGGTGTTCTCAGCCTGACCTCTCATTTAGCTCTTGTTTTTAAGGAAAGCGGAGGGATGCTGATTTTGGTGGAAGGTGGAAGTAAGCTAAACATAGTTCCAGCCTCCGTGAGGTGCTTTAAGATGCATGGACCTGTACATGTAGTGTAATAAAAGGGAAGAAGGGGTGTTAGTTCCTAAAACAGGGAATCATGCTGTAGTGGAAAGGAAGCTTCCCCTCTCTTCAAAATTAATCATTAYATGTAAGCTTTAGATGCCTTATGATAGTTTATTTTTGCTGGCTTAAAAAAGAAAATATATTGGTGATCTCCAAGATCAGGAGATGCATGTTTGAACATGGTTGGGCTGATTACCTTTAAAAATGATGTTAGCAAAGTGTTCAAACTCATGGTCAATGATGCTTCGAACAAATGCTGCTTGCCAACTTTTTGTGAACTTGCTGCAAGTCCAGGTATATGGGTATCATATTTCAGACTAGGGCTATGTTGTTTTAGTCCTTACACTTACTGAAAGGAAGGTTTTATTACCATTGGAAGATCTCACTGTGGAAGTTTATCAATTTCAAAACACACGTGGTTTCATAATGCTGTTTGACTGATTTTTTGTATGATTAATTATTTTTTTCTCACAATGATATGTAATGATAAATTCACTATCTTGTAATTCAGCTGTCAAGAAATAGTTGCTCTCTGTTGTTGATTTTCATTATGACGTTCAAGTAGTGTGTCCTGTTCTTTCCTTGCCTTCAGCTATTCTATTCCTCTTTCATTTATATTCTTTTCATCTTTTTCATGAGCAGCTGCTTTTATTTCTGTTGAAATTAAGATGACTTAATTTGTAAGTTGTGTGCTTCTCAATTTATTTCTTTCATAAAATAAATACTGCAAGGACTGAAGAGCTTTATTTGAATAGGTGGCAGAGCCCCCTGATGTAATACATATTATGTTSTCTAGAACTGTCAAGTGAGATATCCACCAAATCTACACAGTTSCAAGAATAAAGTATTTACTCTCTTGTAAAATATTGTGACAGGACCTCTGGAGGTATTTAGATGAAATTCTCATCTTGGGCTCAGAAATACCATGGTCAGATAKGGTCATGAGTGGTGGTTCTTCATTTTCATTATGCTTTTGTACTTGTATGAGCTTGATGAAATTRRGGAAATCATGGTATCTCTGTCTGGAAAAGGGGAAGGGAGAGGGCAATATTTAATTGGCAATATAATGTAATGCAGAAAACTTGCTTTATTTCACAACTTTTCATTTCTTTCAAGTGTTTTTAATGATGAGCTGTACCTTTGCTGGATKTAGGGTTTTTGTTTGGAGAGGAGAGGGAGGGTTTGTGTGCTTTTGGTGTTATTTTTGGTTGATACTTTTTCTGGAGCATCTATATTTTAATAATGATAACAGCTTCTTTAAAATTTCTTTTCCTGCTTATGACTCAACAAGGCAYATAAAAATTTAGGCTCCAAAGAGGTAAAGTTGTAACCTCTTTATTTAGAACCCCAGCAGTTACTGTGGCTGAGCAGYATGCTATTGAAAGATGTAGGATGTCATAAGCCGTGTCAATTCATATTTAGCAGTTCAGGCTAAGTCTGGTATGTATGAAGTTATATATCAGGTTTCTTTTAACCTTTCAGACATTAAATATTTAGCTCTGGTCTTRCTATTAAAACATGAAGAGGAGTATGTTGATAATGTCTTTGTTTAAAAAAAAAACCCTGTTTCTGCAGGTTTATTTCTCTCTGTGACTGTTCACAAGGTTTACACTTCCATTTTAAGGGCCAGTTATAGCTTCAGAATGTATAAAACTAGCRTATCAAGATAACTTGTTTCTGTTTTGGGGAGTAAAATACAAATGTTGGATGTCTTCCTTACTCCTTCCCATAATCCTAAATTTAGACTCAACGGACACTTGAAAGTCTGTTCAGAATCAAATGCCTCTGGAGACATTTGCTTACTTCTTGACTTTGTGTGAAACAGGGACAGCTCAGAGTGTGGAAAGCTTCTTGTCAGGTTGGGCATGGAAGGAGGTCTGGGATTGATCTCCCCCATGCCCAGGGACTAGAGTTTTCCTCAGCACTTTTAGCAGTAGAGCTCATTCTGGAACGTGTAGGGGCTGCATGAGCTGTTCTGGGCAGGAAGGATGGTGATGATGCCACCTGTGACTGCCTTTCTGCTTCTTGCTGCTCAGAGCATGCATRAGTGTTTCCTTGTAACTGCATCAGAAATACATCAGGAGGCTTCCTTACCTTTTTTTTTCCCATGTTGTTACGGTGAAATTCTTGGTGTTGTGCTTAGGAAAAACTTGCTGTAGAAAACCTGGGCTGGTTTTCATGAAAGGTCCACCACCATACGTAACTAACCAGAAAACCTTTATCAAACYCCCTGGCCCTGGGGATGTTTGTCAGGAAGGCAGAAAGTGGGAGCAGTTCAAACACAGAAATGCCCAGTTTCTTAATTTCTCAGTACAAAAAGACAAAACAAAAAGCTAAACAGAAAAACAGCAGGTGCTATGCAGAAAAAGTATTTTTGCAATTTTATCTGTTTTGTGAAGACTGAGAACATCTAATCTTACACTTAAAAAAACCCAAAAAAGCCACAACAATGAACACCCAGGCCTCAAAAGAACCCTCCAATGCAAAAAACCTCCAAACACAAGAAAACAACATGGATTTAGGTCTTCCCTCTTTTCTTTGTGRCAGGAAAATGGTAAAACCCTTGCAAGCCTTTTTTCAGCTGCCAAGCTGCTTCAACACATTGGRCAGAGTTATTCTTTCTCATATTGCTTAAGTTGCTTTTAACTATGTAGGAAAGAAGTGTTTCTAGGTGCAGGTTTGTTGCTGTACCCCTGCCAGGAGTGCTCGTGTTGTCATTGTCGCAGTGACGCCAGGCATGCTGCTCAGCCTCTGCATCAGCCACGGGGCCTCCTCTGTCCTGGGGAACAGAGCCAACCTAGAGGGCACATCGGAGCATCTCAGTTATGTTCCTGCCCTCAACTGCTCTTGCTCCATTGACCATAAAGGGAACACATTAGGAGAGCAATTTCCTGGGTGAGAGGTATGCATGCAGTCCATTGTCCATTTCTGGTTTCTGTCTTCAGGGTCCTAATAGTCATTCTCGAATGACAGCAGCTTTTTTTTTGAAATTTGATTCCTTGCCAAACTTMGAATATAATTGCACTGATTTCTTTTTCCTAGTTCCTATCATGATCTAATGCATAATTTGTATAGGTAAATTTACTTACGGGAATAACTCCTGAAGTTATTCTGGGATGAAGTTTGGGAAGAGCAAGTGAAGTTCAGGGATTCAAGCTGTGAGTTACCTCCATTGGCTCTTCACATAGATGCAAGCAAGTAGAGATGGACTCTACACGTGTACTGAGGGCTTTGCTGAGACAGAAATTTTCAACTTTGGAGCACAGGTCTTTCTGGGCAAATCCTTACCCTAAAAGGTGCTTTGGGGTGAGAGCTGGTCCATTCTACCCTTAAAAAACAACAACCTTGTACTCAAACGAGATGGTGCTTTTTGATTACTTGTACCATCCAGGTTCCTGGGGATCAGATGTGCAGGTACATGCCTTCACAGGAGAAGAGGAAAGTTAGAGTTTTTCTCTGCTCTTTCTGACACAACCACCCTCAGAGGAAGCAAGGAGCTTCCTGTGTTGCCAAGCCTGCTGTTTTATGTGCCAACTGTGAACGCTGAACAGGGGGATTTCTTTTCATTTTGTGTCTGTGCCATTGCTGCTGTTATTTTCTGGCATTGCCTGCTCCTCCTCTGAGCCTGATGCCCTGCAGCTGGCAGCTTCTGGAGGCGGCTGCCGCCTGCCTGTGCCKCCTGCTGATGGATGGGTCGGTGTCAGGCGGTCAGGCAGCCCAGGCGCCGCGCACACAGGCTGCTGCCTGTGCCTCCCTTTGAGGGTCGAGTCAGCTGTACTTTGGCATTCAGCTCCCAGCTGGAAAGATCTTTTCTGTGTTTCCTAAGAATAACAAGGAAAAGAAGGATAGAGTCACTTTGTGGGCTGTAGCTGTACCTACAAGGGTCTTCTCCCCACGGAGAAAAGAAGGAATCTCTTTTCAGGGCAGCTGAATGTCCTGAGCTTCTAAATAAAATACCTTATCAGGGGTGGCTGTGGTACATGTCAGTATTCAGCCTTTTTGCCCTGTCTTGTTGGTAGATAGTGAAATTGTGACTTACACCTGACAATTCTGCCTTCTTGATACGACAGCCAGCATTACAGCGACCCAACTTTGTCCTGGAGACCTTTTCATCTCTGTCTGTGATGCTACTGTTTATGCACTTACACATGCATGACAACATTGCTTTTAWTTTTTYTTTTTTTCTTACCTCATTGATAGTACATGAAATGTATTACAACCTTGCTACTTGTTATCAGGCTTAGCTTATTTTCTTCAGGAAGARAAACAGTAGCACAATCTGGACGAAGAACCCGAATTCCTATCTACCCACCCTTTCTTTTCATGAATACCTTGGGGTTAAGTAACATCAGAATTATGCAGGGAACTTCTWACATTTACTTTCATCAGCCCTGTCATTTCAGAACAAAAGTAGCTGTTGTGGATGGAGCATTTGCTTGCAGATGTGTTTGTCATTTTGAGCACCATATCTGATTCAGAAATTGAGCGTCTTAGTGTTACAAGGAAGTTTCTAGCATGATTTAAATTGGTGTGGATCCCCACCTTCAGCATTTGTCCCCTGCCTTTGTCTGTCCAAAGCAGTGGCCTACCATCTCATTCTGTTAGCCTAATGCTTTTTCAGTAACCCATGGYCCTCATGGGGCAGTGGGAAGCGTGTGTGAAAATGAGAACTTGGCATCTTCCCCTGAACCCGAGGCTCCCAAAGCACTGCCTCATGCCTGACAAASGAGGCAGCTTGCTTGTGGCTTTCAGGGGTTTTAATCAGACTGAACAAAACACACGCTGGAGAACAAGGTGATGTTCATGTTCTGTGGATTTCTCACATGTGCCCCAAGTGACTGGATTAGTTTTTCCATTATGAGGTAATTAGGATTATGTTTCTCAGACTCACTTCTTTGACAGTCTTGGTCAAATATAAAGAGATTAAATTTCTTGGAAAAATGGATTTTTCCAAGAATGGGTATTTCTTTTCCATTTTGATTCGTTAGACTTTCATTAAAGACCTGTTAGTGAATAKCCCAGTTTTCTCAATCTTATGTTTATTGTTCCATGTTCTCTTGATTTGCATAGCTGCCTGGTACTTTGGCTGCTGTGAACTGCACAGGTAGGAAAGCCATATTGTGCTGCTTATGTTCACAGAAAATGAACAAATACCTCTGGGACAGCTGCAAAATGAATGCTGGTTACAGACACTTGGTTCTCTGCTTTCAGCTCTGGAAAATTCCAGCCTGGATTTTTTTTTTTTTTTCCTTTTAGGTGCTGCCTTTCTTAAAGTGTACTTGCCCTCTGACCATCTCTTGAAACCTGAATACTGTTCCTTTTTGCAGCTGAATCACATGTGGAGTAGGAAAAATTTTAGTGTCTCTTGCCTGGGGACAGCTGTGCAGGTAGAAAACAGAGTGTACAGGCAGGATCTGTGGGAGCATTCCTTGCTAGCAWGTGAGGTAAAAGCATAAAAACTTACTCTGTTTTCTGAAAGGAAATAATTTTCTAGACCCTAGCAACCAAATAGAAGAATAATGCTATACCCACCCTTTGCGGTATGATTTTTCATATTTGGAAAACTAAGAAGGTAATAATGTAGTGGTAAATAACTCCARCATCCTCAGGGAACAGTTATTTGTAGGAAAGATGTGAATACATGGTCTTGCTTTGATGAAATGAGAGACTTGCAACACATACACTGTACAGGTTGTAGTGCCAGTAAACTGACCTATGTTATCCTGAATCAAAAGAAACTGTGGAGGTGATTGCTTTATTTTGTACAGGATTATTTTACAGAAATTAATTAATTTATTCCCARTGGATGACTTCTGACTGATTTTCATCTTCACTCTTAAAAAGAGTGGGCAAGCGTGAAGTGATTAATGAAGTGATTTTGTTGCTGTGCAACAAAATGGCCTTTGCTGGAACAGATCAAAGATTTAGCTATGCCAGTTCCCCTACCTTTCCGCTCTTTTTTGCAACAGCTCTTGTTTGAGTTGCTGAAGGGAAGAGTATAAAAAAGAGTGACAGTATTTCAACAGATGATTCTCCATCCTCTGGCACTTTTGTGCTTCAGGGACTCAAAGGTGGTGTCTTCACAGTTTGTCATCCTCTGTAGATTTTCTTTCTGGGAACCTGCCCAGCTACGTTTGAGGCACCCTTCAAACCTTTAGTGTATACAAAATCAATATCATAAGCATGAGTTCAAACCGTTCAACTGCATCTGGGTGAGGGAGAGGCTTTTTTTTTTTTTTTTTTTTTTTTTTTTTGTACTTGAAACTTTAATTTTATTCCCTATAGCTGTATTGGGAAAGGAATTCCCTATTCACTTTCAGCCTTCTGCTGAAAGCCGAAAGCCTGGTAGCCATACTCTCATTGGTCATCTCTTAAGGAATGGAAATCCCTATAAATAATGGKAAATGCCTGTAAAATGTTTAGGAATTACCTAGGTGGCCATTCCTTCAGTGCAAACTGGGCTGTCTTCACTGTACTATGCTTCCTTAAAATACAACAGTTATCTGYTGTAACAAGGTTAATTAAAGGCAAAACTGAAAGAGCTAGAGCGTTATGTATAGTGTTAGAGACTCAGCATCTCACTTGTACTTGCTATGAAAATGTGGGTGCACAATTTCTTTAAACAGAATTTTAATGATGCTTTCTTCTTTGTGTTGTATTCCTTTAAAAATAATTCCAAGGATCATTTTGCTCTGGAGCAGCTGAAAAGCAGCTTTGCTGCAGAACTGGAKCACCTGAGCAGCTTCTGAAYGATAGAAGTCTATTCAAGGCCATCATCATATGGAGGGTTTGTAGAGTTGTAAAAACCCACCAAAATACCCACAAAACCCCCAACCAAATAACCCCAAACAAAAAAAAAAAAAAAACCAAAAAAAAACCCCACCAAATATGTAACACTGCTCTGCAGTGAATTTCATCTCTCTTCTATTATCCAGTAAGTATTGAGTGTTCCTTTGTCATTTCTTCACAGCTGAAACTCTTACTTCCCTTGCTCATTCTGCTCAAAATTTTCTCCCTTTCCATGTAATGTTTTTTTCACATTTTTTATGATGGTGGTAATCAGCACAGGGCCAGTTCATCAGATTGGTTTGCTAGACCCAGAATTAAAATGTTTTAAGTATAAATTGGATATAATTTTAGGTCTGGACTTTCTGTGGGGTTAATGAAGGTCTGAGTTTGCTCTGATACATCTCTGCTGATATGGAAATGAAGGTGTACCCTGATGTGCAGGTGTATAGAAGGAGCCAGAACTAACCCTTGTGTTCATTGTGCCAGAATGGGTTTGTCTTAACTTGAATGTGATTAATCACCACACATCTGTTTTTCATTCTAATCAAAATGTAACTAATRCCTCTTTTTGCTTGCTCATCACTGATTTTTCATGAATCCATAACAGACTCAAGAAAAAAGTTTGCTATGTTTGGCTGTAATTTGAGATCATGTGAGTAAAATTGCTTGAATATCATCAGTAAATTTCAATTAATGTTATTTAGTAAGAATAATGACTGTAATTTGACAGAAAACAGGTATTTGCTTTATGAGCTCCTTACCTTATCAGAAATAACACCACTCCTATGTCACTACACTTTCCCCTCTACTTGTTGAACTGCCGAAGATACAGTGCTTGTAGGGGTGATTTTATCTTCTTCCTCATGACGGTATTTTCATAAGGCTTGAATGCAAGAATTTTCTGAAGACATTTGCTAAGGAGGCTTATGTGTTTGGAAAGATCTAGCAATTTGTTAAGCTTCTTGATGACTTTTAATAATTTGGGTTARAGAAGGGTCAGTGTGTATCCCAACCAACCACTAATGTCATGAGTTGTGCACATAYTGGAAGCAAAATGAAATACAATAATGGCTTCCTAACTCTTGGTCAGTTTGATTATTTGGGGGAGATGGAGGACCATGTGTGTATTGAGGATTAGCTAAATTCARGTTATGGTAGAAACGTTCTGTTGAGGAAACTTTTTCTTGGTCCTGTTTCATCTAACATGTTTTAAATATCCTGATCTCCTTGTCCTCTTGTTATTTCCACTATCTAATAAATTTTTCCCATTTGGAGCCAGAAATAGTTGCATTAATTTCTGCTGAAGCTATGGGAGCTTAGATCTTGAAATCAGTTCCTTTATTTGTTAAATATTCATATTTTGAAGATTTGCTTAATTTTTTTTTTTACTCCCTTTCTGCTTTTCTGTGTCTTAGAGCTGTGCACTTCAGTCACTGGTACTTGTTCACCGGCAGGCAATGTGCCTATGACTTCAGTTTTCCTACTTGGTTGCTCAGTGATTGTGAATCCTCATTTGAGAGGGGTTGAAAATCCTAAAGCTGCCCTGTCTGTTTTCATGTGTAAATCTGTCCCATAGTGGCAAAGAAAAGTATGAGGGTGCTGAGGGCAATTTCTGGTGAGCAGAGAGGGCAGCTGATACCCGCTGTGTACAGAGGAGGTCAGTTTACCATGGAAACTCACAAAAAGTCTCTGCAAATCTGCTGCATATATCAGAAATGTAAAGCGACTCATGAAGTATAAGCATTGCTTTCCACAAGGAAGAAAAGCATCCTCTGCAGCATTAGTTTTTATGCACAAGGGTGTTTATGGATGTTAATTTGAAAACTCGTGCATGCTTTCAAAATGGTATGCTGTAAAGAATGTGCTCTGGGAAATCAGTGCTAGTTTACACTGTTCTGTATTAAATGTAGTTTACTACATCACATCTAGTAAAAATCACTTYAGACAGGTATTTATTTTCTGCTAGTCTCCATGAAGACTGGGAAGGGCATCCTTTGAGAGTAGTCCTCTGCTGTCCCACRTTACATAATCTCCTCTATAAAATTCCTACTTAATATACATGAACACTGCAACAGCCAYTCTTTTTGCTTTCAGTTGCATCTTCAAATTGCTAAGTTCATCCTGTAGATTCTGGATAAAATTGAATTGCTGCTAGACCTGCAGCCTGAGATTTAATTACCGCTGACCTGACTTGGCATGCRAAGTTTGAGAACAGCTGAGTGTGCTGAATCAGATCTTCAGCCTGTGCAAACTAATTCTTTTGTAAGTCAGCAGAGAAGCTGGTACAGCCTGTATGTCATTTCTGTCGTGTATGGATGTGAAATACTTGTGCTGACCTTTGTTGTTACTCTGTAGATTTTGGGTTCAAAGCAGCAAGGAGCTTCCAAGGTGGAATCTGAGAATGCAATAAAATTAAGATAAACACAGTTGGGGTAGCGATCAACAGCCAAAGATTAATTGATGTCTCGTGCTCAAATTTCAGATTGAACATTTCTATTCAGCAGCAGTTCTCCTTAAGGGATTCTGCAGAATTAATTTTATGCTGAGTACATTCTCATAGCATTGATTTTAATCAGCAGAGTGTTGTATGTGGCAAGTGTTCATTGAGTATTGACAACTTAGAAGCAGTGGACAAATGTCTAGAGTGGGAGGAAGGATTGGACTAGGAGTTTGTCTATGACTCTTGAATTTCCGAATCTGAGCAATTTATCTTGAGTAAATTATGATACGGATTGGTGCTGGGTGCTTATGTGTTGCATACCCTGCAGATTTCCAAAGGAACAGCTGTGAAGGCAGTTAAAGTTGCTGAAGACTTTCCCTGGTATTACAGTAGGGTATTTGGCACAAAAAATGAAATCTGAGGATACAGAAATACTGTTGAGGCTACTAAGCAAATGGAGGGGGAAAAAAGCCAACCAGCTCACCCTTCCATCCCTGCCTGAGGTAATGCCTGCTTCTGAGGAATCTCTAAGTGGGGTAGACATATGTTACAGTGGTCTTGGTCACCTTCATAYTCAAATTGAACACTTGGATTTCCTCATTGCTTTAGGGAAGAAGTGGTGGTTTTACTAGGGAAGCCTTCAGTGCTGCTGTAAAGAGACACCTGGGTTGAAATGAAGCTGAGTTAATTCAATACAGGCTCACTGCTAGAGGACAGGTCAGTTGAGCAGAGGTACAATACTGCTGCAACAGACAGACAACTGCTTGGGAAAGAGATTGAAACAGTGTAAGGTAATTAGGGAAGGAGACAAATGTATTGCATGACACTACATACATGACTAGGGCTAGAATCAACAGCAACCTTCCTGGAGGTCTTTGGCTGTAATACCAAAAGGAAGGAGTATAAAAGTGGAAACAACCATTATTCCTATTGTGATTTATTTTATATGCTTACATGCCAGGTACTTTCCAAATACTTGAAAAGGATAATCTCTGCTTCAAAATACTCATTTTTTGACTACAGAAATGTAGAAAGGTATATGTAGTTTAAATGCCTAATTGCCCAATCACAAAGCATTTAAAGCAGTTAAGGTTAAGAGTTAAACATTCAAAAGTTAGGAACAGTGGAACTATAGTGGACGTCAAAACTTTTACTATGATATATTTTAGAACTTTATATCTATGTATCTTTTCTTGGCCATGCGTGCTGTAGAAGAAGAAAAGGCTGAATGGGGAAATTGCTTATGTCATTTAGCTCCTGCCACTTCAGACACTGTGTGCATTAGATGCTGGGTGAGAAGGACCTGTGCAGCAGATGCCATGGGTCATGGCACACTTCTCACCATCCTGCAGGCAATTAAAGGGCAGAGTCAAGTACTGACAGATGTAATCACAGCCTARAAGTGATGGTGAGCAATTCCCGCATGTGATGCTATATGTTCCTTAATTAAGCACGGCATAGAAGTCTCAGAGTTGTGTTCAACTTGCAAAGTTTTTGAAGAAGGTTCTTGTCAAATCCTGCAGTGTGGCATCCAGGGCTGAGTACAGGGTTTCTAAGGAGACTTAGGAGAGTCTGTGTTGTGGGCTTCTTGGCACAGCTTGGGACTGCCCTAATGGATGGCATGGGAAGATTGAGGTTGTCTSTGGGAGCTCATATTTTTGCCAGTGGTTTTCTCACTTATTTGCAGACTTCGTGCGCAGGTATGTTGACATTGACAAACTCAGATTTGACTTCAGGTGCTGGAGAGAATATGTGTTAGAAACAACAAGTTCTTCTGTTTTGGTAGCTAGACTTTCTAGCTACTGGTAGAGGAAAAACGGGACAAAGCAAAGTTTCTCTTTTCAGTGAAACATTTTTTCTTTTCTTATCTTTTCCTGACTGCCTCTTTGCCTCCTAGGAGAGAAAGAAGATGGGACAGACAGCAGACCAGATGGCTAAAGTTTGGCTAAAAAAATAAACAGTGAAGAGTAGGGTCTTACAATAATAAGCAGTAGGGGACATTAACGAGAGGCAAAGCTACAGACTGACTTGTAGCTAACCTACTGATGATCTGGGACAGAAGTGTCACTCAGGGGTTGCTAAGGATGACTGATAAAACAGCTGCTTCWTCCACCAACATGTAGGTCTAGGGAGAAAATTCTCATAAAATAAGAATGAAACAAATGTAATTTTGACCTTCTTACATTTCTGTAACTGAAAAGCAGAAGGTTGGCACAGTGCACTGTTGAACCCTTCCCCTCTTCTCCTTTATTTTTAGGACAGTCGTCACCAAAAGAGGTAAATTATCCCACTGAGTATAAAGACTGTGCAAGAAAAGCTTTAACATGAGCATACACACTTGAGCTTTTTCTGAGTCAGCTTTCAAGACCATATCCAACTATTTGAATATCCTTCCAGGAGAAGGTTACTGCCAAGGATTTCTTGTCGAGATAAACCATGTGTGACTGCCAGTACCTCCAGCAGGCAATTTATTGCAGGAAAAGTGCCACGTCAAAATATACTTCTCAGTTGCCAGACATTGAATGTGGACTTTATTGTTATTTTTGCAGCTCTAGGTGGCCATTGTATAGGTTATGTGTTATCTCAAAGGTTCAATTCAGGTTAACCTTGTTTATGTTTTCTTCTCCATTCCCCATCACTTCCCCACTGTTAGATTAACAATCTAAAGGAATATACAAATCTGTTTCTTCTTTGTATTGATACACAAAAAAAATGGCAGTGAAAATAGTCTACAGTTCAGTTAAAATAAATATATTGTCTCCTGTATAGTAAACCAGCCAGGAATGGAGATACAGTATGTTTAAAATAGAATTTGTGTGTTTCTTCATGTGCTTTTCTAGACATGGCTACAACTGGGAAGGTGAGAGGCTTTATTTTTAAAATAAAAATGAGTGAAATTACATGTGTGATCCTAGAATTAAATGCAAATGGATAATGCTGCTAAGGGTTTTGCAATCTTAAGCTTTATCCAGTTGTATTACTTTAATATTRTTTTTCACATGATGATTTTATGTTTTCAGGTATTAGTAGCTCACTGAATTATTGATATTTTATCTCCTCAGCGTCTTTTAAGAAGATGTAGAAAGCTGTGTGTACATCATCCATTTTTACTTCTGTATCCATTGAAATGCCTTTTGGAACCTTTTGAAGAACTGGTTTCTGTGGAAATCTTAATTAAGAGGCTGAGAGAAGTGCAAAATGCTGCATTGTAATCTGATAGTTACAGGCATTACAAGATCCATTTACTCCTCCCAAGCTTGATTTTCAGTGTTAAGGCCAAYTTGTTATGATTGTCCAGCCATCCATGTGTCCTGCAAACCCCTTTAGGCTGATTCCTTACTTCTGCCATGGGCTGCWTTTCTGTGGGAAGAGCAGTCATCCTCCAGAGGCTCAGGTGAGTAAAGATATTTTGAAGAGCTGAACTGGATCTTGAAACATTTCTGTGACCAGACTGGCAACCRGTCGGTGTGTGGCACGTAGTGCGTACCCTGCCGTGTGCTGAGATACCACATTCTCGTCCTGATGAGTCCACAGCCCTGAGTGTGTTACACCAACTTGCTGAGTGTCCGCTTGGACCACCTTGGTACAAGTGCAGTCACTCTGGCTGGCACTCAAATTGCTGCTGTTGTCTCCGAGCAGCTATGTGTTCCYTGGCCATGTTGTTTCTGTCTTAACAGCTTAAAGAAAAACAAATAAAAAGCTCCACAGGATGGGAGATCCCYGAGCTCTATTTATAAAAGCTTCTTACTCAATTTCACATTACACTGAGGCAATTGCATAGTGAAGCTTCTATGCTAAACACACTTTGACTACTSCATTATAAATGCAGTTCCTTTGGCGGTAGGACACAGTGGTGTTGGATCATGTTTTGGGGATCTGATAGAAAATACAAAGTCATTGAAGCAGCATTTTTGTTTATCCACCGCTGGGAAGAATTGTGACATTTAAATAGGGATCACCTCTTAAAAGAGAGACCTCTAGATCTGTGTACATACACAGTTATGTGTACATCCATATTCAGCATTATGAAAAGTACTCCTGTTTGCAGAAGGGGGACAGCAATGAAAGAAGTCAGTAAGTGAGGAGATCAATTAAATACCAGTATTTTAAGGAGAAATGGTCCTTGTAATTTTTTTTTTTTTTTGGTCTTTCTCTAAAACCAGGGGACACAAGCTTTTTCTCTTGAGCTTAGCCAGTTCAGCTCCTTGAACTTCAGAAGAAGAAACAGSAAGGCAGTGATATTACTGTTTGATTTTACTGCTCTGTTTGTTTAGGTTGTTTTTTTTTAGAAGTTTAATGCATATAAATTTAAAAAAAAAAAAATTACTGTAAGAGAATCTGGTACCTAAAGGTAAGGAATAAGTAACCACCATGGAATAGTAACTACTGTGTTCTAAAATTTGTGTTGTTACTTATCAACTCTGATTATCTTGTACATTGTATTTTAGAAAATCTGTTCATTTATTTGTCTCATAACTTTGACAAACTTTATGATAAGTCATTAGACTGTTATGCCAGGTGAAGATTTCTCTTTATTTTCTGAAATAGTTTGTTCTCTTTTAAAGAGTTTGTTGCTAGTTCAAAATCAACAAGCTTCTGAATTCGTAGGGACTATATATTGGTGTGCCACAGCAATGCAATGGCTCTGTAAATATTCAACAAGTAAATTCTCTAGGGCTTTGTGGAAATACTTCTTTTTGTTGATCCACACATCAGGCACCCTAATTATCTGCTAATTATATTATTGAAGTTCAAGAGAGTCATGTTACAGTTAAATTGCTTCTTCCTTTACTAGCTTTTCAGACTAGTGAAATAAAATATCCTGGATTAGAGTGAGCAGAAATAATACGATGTTTTTTCCTTTGAACACCTTTTACTTTYTTTGATTTTGGATAGTGAATGTAGGTAATCAGATTTTGTTCCTTGCTGAAGCAATTATCTGGGTACTAGTGAGTTGATGTGTCTGTCAAAGGAAATGAGATTTCTTCTGTAAATAGAGACGGTTAAGATGGAGGAAAGTTCAATTACAGTTAAAGTTGGATGCAGCACTGATGTTGTCTTATATCTTCTTTTGTATTAAGCCTGTTCTTTGTGGCCACTCACAGGGTTGTACGTAGAGCAGCTGCCAGGAGGGTTAACAGACTCTACAGGTGGTCAGCATACAAAAGGGAATTGTTTTCTCCTTGGTGTTAACAGCTCCTGAAACCCGCCAGGTTCTTTCAATGCTTAAGAGGATATGGAATATCTGATAAGAGAGCTTGTACTTAGCAGCAATATCTAAAGGAATTGAATAAAGGTAGAACAAGATTTAAAACAGCATCAGTATCTGTCCTTGCCTTCCTGAGCTGAAGTCAGCATAGCCCTGTGATGTCCCACTGCTTCATTTCCAGGAGCAGAGCTCTGCCCAAACTTCAGTGAATATTATTGATTGATATTGTTCGATATTATTGAATGTTTTGAATGTTAGGTCATCCTTTAGGGCAAAGAGACCTTCAGGTGTTGCCAGCGATGCTCGAAACAGACCGAGTGGTTGCTGACAATGTGCATAGGCTGTTGGAAGTTGTGGGGACAGTTGGCATCTCTGAACCTCCCTCTGTCCTGTGACTCAGGGCAAATGCAGGGATGCACAGGCTGAAATCTGTCTGTGGGGGTGGAGTCAGAAGGTCTGAAAGGCTTTTTACAAATARGAAGTGGGGATGAATCTTTTTTTTTCTGATACACAGTGGAATAGTGACAGCGAAAGGACCCACTCCTGGTGAGCTGACAAGCACTTGTCTSCCAGAACCTTCTGGCTGAGCAAAGGAGGGGTGCATGAGTGGTCCTCAAAAATAGGAGTTTTTTTATGTAGTTTTCTTTCTTTAGATCAATATGTTGGGCTGTGTCCTTCAGCTGTTAATTTCTGTGTTGAAATGCTGAGAGTATTTATTTCCTATAGTGTCAGCATTGCACTTGGGCACATTGCTTATTCCATAATACATAATTCATTTTTTGTCTTTACACTGGTAAGTAAACAAGAAAGTGTAGCCTGAATTTTAAGCTATTACTGAATGCTAGAGTTTTGTCAGAGGGGTGGCATTGGCATTWCAGCTCTCAGTGGTATATGGTACAAAATTGGCCTTGCTGAGATGTGTTCTCTCTGTTGCAGAGACTCATCTCTCTTGGACTGGGTCTCTGCTGGTTGCACTGCTGAAAATGGGAACGGGCGTAGCATTGTGCAGTGTGGGGAAGCACATAGTCCATGCTGCTTTATTTCTGAGTTCTGGGCAGATTTGGGCCAAAAGGCATCTGCAGGCTTTCTGTAGTGCAACTTTTTAATCCTCTGTTCTTTAGAGATTAATGAGGTTGTGCACATTATTGAAACACTAATACTATCCCCGATCATTGTTTGTAATGATTATTTAATCAGTTGCTAATTTTATTATATCAGAAGCTGTCATAGTTATAAAATGATAGCAGAGTATGGACAGTGGATATTTTTTTCTGCATACTGCWGTAGTATTAGTTTTAATTTGTCATGTAACCGGTGTAAGAATAGTTTCTTTCATTGATTCTGATGGTACTAGTAGTTTGCTAGATAGTTAAAATGTAAGTTCATGATTTGTAAATTTTGAGGCAAAGCTTGGCCTACTGTATTTTGAGATCAATAAATCTGGAGAGTATCTAGGCAGGAGTTTTTATTTACAGTATACRTGTGACATACCTTAAGATTTCCTTTTAAAAGGCAGAATTTTTTAGTCCTGACTCCTACTTGATCATAAGTGGATCTCTAGAATCAAGATTTGAGTTACGTGCAAATCAATGAGTAATTTGGTRAGATATGAGCAGATGTGGACACTGATAGGATTGGTGTTGAAGGCTTCTAATTCTATACCTGCAACTCAGAGTATTCAAATTGTATTTAGCTGGTCCCCTGGACTGTCTCATCCTAGTGTGTGTCACTCACAGCTGTATAAAAGACTAGTTTGATTTGGACTTTGTGTTTAGGAGTTAGAACATATTTGTTGTGTGTCTGGATCATGACTTCTGGTTTAATTTATCTCCAAAAGAAGGAATATGTTATCATACACCAAAACTGCCCTGTGAAACAAAGCAACGAATGATTAGTGGGAGCAAGCTGGGGATTTTTTTTTTCAAAACAGCTCCAGCTGCTATCAAAGACAAATTTAGCTGTCAAGAGGGGTTCCAAAAATTMAACTGATGGAAATGCTTTGCTGTAGTTTTCCATCTAGCCTGTCACATCTAGCCGTGTTGCTTGTGCAACAAATTAAGAAGAAATGCTGTACAACAAAGTACTGCCATTGATGTCTTTCCTTCAAGGGATATGGTAATGATTTGCCATCGGCCAGAAAATGTTCTGTTGCTGTTTTCAAGGTGGTACCATTGGTCCAATGAAATAGAGAAGTCCTGCTCATTTACATTTCTGGCTATGGCTGTTATCAGGCTCTGTGCCAGAGGGATATCCTGCACCTTTCCATGCCAGGCTATTATTTCTAGTGATTGTGGCAGGAGGTTGTGTTTGCTGGTTAGACAGCATGATTGGAAATGCAAGTACATGAACTGGATTGTTATTTCAGAACTGGTGTTTCCTGAATGTCTAATGTGCTCTGTAAAAGCAACATGGGTGCATATAAGCACCCACCCTCTACAAGCAGATTTTCATCCTTTTTTTTTTTTTTTTTTTTTAAGCTTTTTTTTTTTTTTTTTTTTTTTTTTTTTTTTTTTTTTTTTTTTTTTTTTTTTTTTTTTTTTTTTTTTGAGTGTTTATATATATAACTGTGCATATTTTTCTGCATTAACATGAGAGTTGCAGCAAAAATCTCTCAAAATAGTACACTAAATTTCTTTTACATGTTTCTATTTTCACATTAAGTTCATTATTAAAGCATTAAAAAATTGGAGCAAGATGTGAGATACTTGTTTTCAGTTTAACGTCAGAAGACAGAAGTGGATGTTGGTTAATTATAGTGAACATGCCCAAAACTTTCTGTGTTCCAAGTGAACTAGTTGTCCTCATTTCACTATATATAATTACCCAGAAAGACTGCWAGTGATCTGTATTGTGAGCCTAATCCCCAGGGTGCTGATGCATATAAATAACCCTAAGCACATGAACAGACTTCAGCACTTGTGTTCAGTGCCCTCTTGTTCTGCAATTGCTGTTCTTTGGACCAGGGTCTTGGTGGAGTTGACCTGCCACCAAACTGCAATAATCTTGCACCTCACAAGASAGAAGTGTAGCTTTGTATTGAAAAAATGCCTAAAACTGAATGGCGTGTGGCATACGTTTTCATAATGAAGAATACAGTCTTCATACTTCTCAATTTTCTTCCTTCTTTTGGTAGTAATGTGTATTTATTAAATATTTCCAATATGTGCATTAGGATGCTTACTGTACTATCCATTCAACTCTTTAATTATGCTATGGCTTTTTGTCTTCAGAAACTTGACAGAATAAAGGATTTGCACTTGACTCCAAGGAATTTCTCTTTACGCAGTGTGCAACAATACAAGCAGAGGCTTGGGGCTTTATTGAATTAAGGACTCCTGTAATTTCAAATGAGTATGTATAAYGTGGAGTGGGAGTCTCTCATATGGGAAAAATGAGTACCAGCTATTTCACAACTACTGTGTCTTTTATTCTGAAAAATACCGCTATTGCATCTTTTCAGTGTCTTAATTTTTAGATTGTGTGGTTTGTTCTGTCTATAAATGTGCAATTGTAAATTGCATTGAAATGAGTTGGATGTTGTAAGTAAACTGACTATGCCCCTAAATTCTTAGCCTGCTTTGTTCTTGCATGCTTCAGGTTTTATTTTAATGGGGTGAGTGGCTTGTTTGGTTTTTTTTTGCTGGGCATTTTTGGTGACTAAAAATATAAAGTGAATTCCGACTCACATGGAGTATTCCTTTCAGGAATATACACAAACTGTGATGCCTAGGCAAAATGTCAGRGTATTTGAATTTCTCATTTTTAATAGGTTTACTGGTAGCATTAAGATACTATTTTTAAGCATTGCCTTGAYAGTGCTAATATGGTGAGCAAGTCCAGCAATCTAGAAGTTTGTGGAAAGCTGGAAGATGAAATGTGATGCAAAAAAAGATAAACAGAAAACTCTTAGCCAACCTACATTTGCTTCATTCAAGCTGAATAAATGATACAAGTTCCACATTGGTCTTTTCGAAGTCTTGACTGAAGAACCTGTATATATATAGTCAATGAGCATGCYGAAATTCAGAGTGAGGGGGAAAGTAGTTTATGTCTGACTTCTGAATTTATGATGGGAATCCTTTGTGCATTCTTCTTACAACAATGCCTTCAGTTACTATCCATAACTGTCATCTGGATTGCAAAAATTTCTTTGGGAATATATCAAGTTGTTCACCAAATCAGTAGATATCTTTCTGTGATGTTGCAGTAAGTATTTAGAAATGCAGAGACGGAGTGTGGTTTGTAAGGAATTGAGATTASCTGGTAAGGGAGATTCTAGGCAAAGCCACGTTTTAGCCCTTGCCATGACTTTTGTAATGTAAAAATGCCAGACATTTCTTTGACTAATGTATTTTTTATGAGGAAATCAGATGCCATTGGATCAAGTCCATGATGAGGTTTTATCAATCACTTTATATCTAGTTCTGTGTACGTCTCTAATGAGTTCAAATTCTCTTTAGCCCTCTACATATCTGTATTCTTAGAAATACCACTGAGATGAAGATAGAAATTCTTCTCTCAAGATGTGCAAGAAACAAGGAAGAAATGTGTTCTTTGAAAGCTGTTTAGTGATTGATCCCAAGAAATTGGTCATGGTTTTTTTTTTGCCATCTGATTTTGACATGTTACTTAGTAGCATGTTCTGTTCAGTGACTGAAAAAAACAATGAACAGGATATGAAAGTAATAAATTAATTTACAAAAAAGGCACATTTTTTTAAAAAATAGATTTGCTTTAGAGTGTGGAAAATGAGAGTAGCTGAAAACTCTTTTTCMATTAGAAACTATGGTAAGTAGGATCTGTTCATGCACTCTATTTCTGCTTCCACTATTCTTTCTCTTTCACACTCATATTTTCCACAGGTTTTTCCAACTTTCTGAGTTTAGTTAACTTAGATTATCTCCTAAGTATTCCTATATTTCTGAAGGTAGTCTTCAAAACATAATTATTTAACATATTGATATAATTATTTACCATTGAAGAAGAGCTTTAATTTACAAGCAAGGATCAGCTGGTGCTCTTCTGTTTCAAGTCATGGGAATACATATCTGTATTTTGAAGATGTCTGAAAATTACTCAAMTATAATTTCAATAAAGATTAAATTTTCAGCCTCCAGTGTGAAAAGGTTGGGTGTAGATGGTCATATTAAACTGGAGGGGAAACATTCATTTTGATTTTGGGTGTGTTTATAATAAAAGGGATATAGTAGTTATTTGGGTTAAAGACTAGAAACTCTAAAAACCATGTAAATTACCTGTGGGATGACTTGGGGGTCTGTGAATTTGCATAGCTTTACACTGCTTGATTTCCACTGAAACTGGTTGGAAAATACTAGCACATGAAGCTGGACTGATACTGGAAGCAACTGGAGCCTGTAATTCAGATGTGAATTTTACCATTTGTGTTGGGTCTCTAAATAAAATAGAAATGCTAGAATTATTGAATGTGTGCTTATATATAAGAAGACAAAAGTTATGTTTTTAATATACTCTGTTGTTATGCTTGAGGAGAAGAATTGTAGCCTGAAGTACCTTCCTCTAATTCCCCTCAGTTGCTTTCTTTAAGTCCTTCACATAATCTYAAGGATGATTTCTTTGTGCACAGCACTGCCAGCATCCTGAAGAGATGCAGGGATGCTGCTCTGGGAGCAGAGCTCCTCTGGGAACTGCTGCCTTTATCTCCCCTCCTTGAGGTGGGATTGAAAGATCTTTGATGCCATTTGCATGTCAAATGGCAGCTGGGAGTCCCAGGGCACCCCCTGAAAGSCCTTTGCCACCCCTGGCACAGGGGGCTGTGGGAAAGCAGCAAGAGCAGGCGGCCTTTGTGCTGCTGGCTTTGTTCAAGCCCAAGCCCCATGAGCAGTCACCTAACTGTACCAGGGACAAAAGGCAGCAACCTGAGAAATAYTGCACTTGGATCAGCAGGCAGGCTATGCAGGCTGCATTTCTCTGTGCTGAAGTTGCACCATCACTGAAAACACATGAATGTAAAATCGGTTGAAAGTAGAATAGCAGAAATGATACCTTGAAGTTCATATGGTTTATTAATGGTGGATTTAATACAAATCTCTGTTTGCAAGTGGACTATTGCTCTTTTGTGAGCCTCCCTGTAGCTGTTGTAGAGACAAGCCCATTAATACTTCAGTTATTTTGAAATTGAGACAGAAGAACAATGGGCAATGACATAGTTTGKTAAGTCTTCCTTGTTCATTGCTTTGGTGTTAGCACTGAACAAAAATAAATAAAGAGRAACAAGTACTCATAACTCTCTCTGATAAAATACGTAGTAAGAAGGTGTTTCTTGGGAAACACTTCCTGCTGGTGGTCTGTTTGATTATTTTTGTGTAAAATTTTTGCATGAAGAAAGGGGATCAGTGGTCTCATATTTACAGCGGTGTGTGGTAGGATAAAGTCTTAAGTGCTACACCTTTTGATTTCTTTGGATGGAGGCAAAGACCAGTTTAGCCCATGCTTTTTTTAAAAAGAGTATTTTTCTTAGCTGCAGGTGGAAAAGTCCTTAAGAGGAATATTTCTGTAGGCTGTAGCAATTTAAATGAGGTTTTGGCAATACTGCTGTCYTGTAGTAATATATTTCTGACAAGTTGCTTTTGACTGTTTGATGCTTAAGAACATAGTTTGTAATTCTCCAGAAAAGGTGGAGAATTAACTTCATCAGTGGTTTCAAATATTGTCTTTTCTATGTTTGAAGACTTCACCTTTCCTTCAATTAATATGAGTTTTGGAAAGTASAGTATTGACTTATCCATAACACTCAAGGTAATTTAAATTAATACTTTTTGGTGGAGGGGTAGGTGTTATTTTTTTAAGAGGTAGTAGTAAGAGGAGATGTTTGCCAAGGGATAAAAGGAAAGGAGTAAAGGAAAAAAATAATATATTTTATATTTTTGAATGCTTTAAAAATGTAATGAAGGAGGTTTCCGAGTAGCAGTTTTGTCTTAAGGTCTTCTTAGAYTGTGTCATAGATTATGTAATTTTGATCAGTAAGATTTTACATGCTTCTTATGGCATGTGTTGTATTTAATGAAAAACCTTCTGAAGAATAACTCTTACATCTACAGAACTGAATCCAGAGGCTACTGAAATTAGTTGGAGTCTTTCCACTTTCTTCCTTGATCATTGGGAATTGAAAATCAGCTTTCAAAAAGGCTAAACCTGAGAAAGCTTTGAAATTCAAGAAATTGCATTTCTAAGTCCTTTAAGAAATKGTCAGGGAGACCATGCTGACAGAGGAGAAAGCCATTTCTGAACCCTTTGTCARCAGTTGGTCAAATTTTGCCCTGAGATGAGATCTCATGTGAGACTTGGATGCCCAGTTTAAAACTTCACAATAAATTGTGTATAAAAGGTACACAAGCATGCTCAGGCATTTTTTTCACAGGAGCTGGATGACAGGTATTTTGCATGTAATGAGAAGCAGGTAACAGATCTTCGGATTTTAAACTTCAGGGATTGAGGTGATTTTATTAGTTTTTTTTWAARRWTTTTWWTTYMMYTTYWTTWAWTTWWWAARKTWAAAWTYMWATGCAGTGTCTAGATTGTGGGAACTGAAACTTCAAGTTRACAATATTCTCTCAAAAGTGAAGTACCATTCCAATGGGTTGTAATGTTGTCCTGTTAGTTTTAGCTACATTGCCTAAGGCTGCAGTTGTTTGTAAGTAAAAGATTGTCTATTTTTGATTCCAAATTTTTGTTTTTAGTAAACCTGGGTTCCCAACATATTTATTTTATGCCTCTATGTCAGTGTATATATATATATATATATAATTTAAACTTAGTTGAATTACCTGCAAAGCACATTACATCATTGCTGATGGGGAATAATTGGCTGTGCCACAGTCGTGTGCAAAGCGCTTACTCTCTTGGATGCTGCAGAGCCCAGAGCAGCAATCTGCACGATGAGTTAAAGCTTGACAGTAGCCTTGCTTTTCTTAAGTGTTGTTTGCAAACCCCTTTCAAATGGCCCATGGACCAAGGCTTTAAAATAGTCAGTATAATGCGTCTTGCTGTAGGCTGTAGATACAAGGGAGCACAGCAGAGCCRTGCCGATCCCAGTGAGCTCTGGCTGGAGCTGGGTGAGGTAGAGCCGGATCGTGCAGCGTAACGCGGAGACGCGCTTCGGATGCTGGYGGTGACGAAGTTTGGTTTCTATTTACGGCTGCCTATTGTATAGTCTGCATTCCTGCCCAAATCCCTCCGTTTCGCTGGAGTGCTGCTCTTGGGTTGAAGTCATTAGAGAGCTGCTTGAAGAGTTCGTTTGTGCATTCTCTRTATAATTTTAGCAGCCTGCTCACAGGCTTAGTTATGCCAGGCATGATACTGAAGAGCATTTATTATCTTTGGAAACCGTTGACATGACAAAAACACATGGGCTGGAAATTGTTCTGTAAGCTCATATTGTAGCCAGTTGAAGTCAGCCTTAGATAAAAGCGTTCTGTTTTCTTAGTAGTCTGATTTCATTTGTAGGTATTGTGACACCATAGTGCATTCAGAGGGATAAATGAAAGAAAAGTAAATCACACATCTTACTTTATTTCCATTAGATGATTAATAGGTAATTAAAAAGAAAAAAGAGTTGCAACAGTTTGTAGTTGTGAGCTCTGTTATGCTACTTGCTGCTTTTAATTCCTAATTCTCTGTTGWGAGTGCACTTTGCAAAGATTCTCCCATTTGCCCCAAAGTTCAGGAACGATGAAAAGCATTATTTGTGCTGAAAGTTCTTTGAGTGCTGACCAATAATGGTCGTTTTAAGTTGACTGTGGAGCTTAAGTCATGGTGTTGCTAAAGGTAGTAATGTTTCAAGTTTTATGTATTAGTCAGAAAACAGTTAAATATGTTTAGTTCCCAGAAAAAATAAAATCTCCTTAGGTGATTTCCAACTGAAATCATGACCTTTTTGGATGCCAGTTTAAAATTAGTATCAGTCAGATAAGGGTGGGGATTGAAATGTTAGGTCATGACCATTATTTGATTGAGTAGCAGCAGGTTTGATTTCACAGTTTTAGAGCTCTTTATATTCCCAGATCAGTCTGTTACTTAGTTCAGTTCCTTTATTTGACAAACTTAAGTAGAATGTACAAAAAACGGGAGAAATAGATGTATGGATGGATGTTCTCGTGTTTAATACATGTATAAATCTGTTAAAGACAATGAAAAAGCCAGAGTCTTGGAAAGATTAAACATGTACTTCAGTGCAGTGTTGAAAGAAGAAGCTATTAGAATTACAACACCAAGTGGGATTTGAAAATGCCTTTCTTGCCAGAAACAAGAACAAACTCAGTTTTATTTTTCTGCTCTTATTTCAATAAGAAGGTTTTCTTCTCATTCCTATGGGAATGGTCACACTTTTGAGCGGATTGGTCTCTCTTTAATTAAGATCTTGGATCTATCACTAACCAAAGTTCCATGTAATATATTCTTCTTAGAAAAATGCAGATGCTGTTTATGTGTTTCTATTTTAGTGTGAGCTTGTGAGAGAAAGTTACAGTGAAGACACAAGGTCATTGATGAAGTGTAGGATATAGTTTGTGTTCAAAGGGAAGGGAAAGGTATCAAAATAAGTTATTTTAGATGTGTTTATGTTTTCCCTTTCTTAAATGCATGATCAAGTCTGTTTCTTCAGAACTTCTAGTCTTGCAAGTGATTTTACACAGAGGGTCTGAGGCTACATGGATGCTTCATGAAGAAARCATCTCTTTTCACAGTACCAATAGCTGCATGTTGCAATTATTTTTCATGTACCATGAGTATCGCTCCAGTCTCTGSTCCTGTATGCATAACCTTCAAAGCATTTTCGCATGGGTCTTTTGAATCTTCCTCTTATCATTTTTGCCCCGTATTTCCTTTAAAAAATCCACCAACAAACAACCGAAACTTGGGAAGCTTTTTTGTATAATACAGGGGGGGTTTTGCATAATAATAAACAATAATCACTAGGTGTATTGCTCAAGCCTAGTGCACAAGGATGGGGTTTTTCCAGTAATCCATGCAGCAGTGCTTCTGTTGACAGCAAAGAAAGTGTCTTTCCCCTACTTGTCTGCCATGACAGCCATGGGGCGTGAGTTTCAGTTTTGTCCCTAAGTGGCTTGTGGCTATCTCGTTTCATTTATTCCTGCTTTGCATAGATTAGAGCCCGTTATGGAACACATTTGGCTTTTGGGTCAACATCGTGTGTGCATGTTCTTGCAAAGTGTTGTCTGGAGKGATTCCAAGCAGACTTTCTCAGAGGTTAATCATCCTTGGTGGTACTGCATGTGTAAGGCACTTCCACAGTAGAATCCTGTTTCAGAGACTGTCGTACCTCCACAATATACAGTGCTTGCCAGGGTGAAACTTAATATTTAAAATCTCAGTCTGACACATAACAAGCCTTGTCAAACAAACTGAAAAAAAATCCATCTCCCCGTTTTCTTGGATGAAGAAAATCCATCCTGGTTGGGTGAAGTCAGACCCTGACAGAGGCCCATGGTTATGTTTGTTACAGTCTGGTAAATACATGGGTCATCTGTATTTTCWTTAGCTTTGAAGATTAAACATGTAGTATAACTTTCTCTCTATCCATGCCTTTAACATTTTAAAAGATAAATTTTAAGTGGATAATAAGCATTTTGTGACACAACTTCCATTCATGGTGTTTACAGACCTTCAGAGTCCAGCCAGCCTAATCAGTAGGGTGTCCTTACAGTGAGTGGAGTAGCTAACAGCACTCCAGGGGTGTTAGCTTTGATGCYTGGAGTAGGTTTCTGCAGCCCCCTGAAGTTCTATGAAGTTCACATGCAGAAGACTGTCTTGACTTGCAGRAAGCTGCATTGTGATGGCATCCCCTGGCATGTGCTGTTTCGCAAGTGAGAATTGTTGCTGAGATTTTGCACTGAACAGTGAAYGCAGCTCTTCTGTCTTCACCTTGGAGTTGGTTCAAAGCTCTAATACTTTTCTTTAATTCAAGGATCACAGTGTYGTTTCAGAGAGCATCTCTTGCACATTGCCTGTTTCTACATGTGCCTGACTTCACTGGCTCACCTTGAGAGCTGGAGCCATAACCAGAATGGGAATGAGAGACCTCTCTGTGTGATGGGTGGTTATTCTGTGAATACAACCCAACTTTGATCTAGTTTTCTGTAGTCTGAACCTTTATGTTATTAGGATGCCTTGATATAACGCTAATAATACTTTTGTATTGGTTTGCATTTGGATTTCCCCTCTTTTGGTGGTCATAAAATACTAACATTAAGAATATCTGAATATAATAGAATATTCCAGTTGGAAGAGCTTAGCTCTTTGTGAACCCTTGTTATTATACCTGATAGTTACATTACTTTCTAAATGCCTTTCAAAGATTTAAAAAATGTATTTTACAACATTTGCCTAAAGAAGCAGAAGTTGTGCTGTCTTGACTATCCAGGAGAGAATGTGACAATCTGGGTAAAGATTTTTGTCTCTTTGAGACACTGTTAGATACATACCATCTCTCTTCCCAATTAGGTTAATTGCAATTAATTGCAAGGTATTTGTTTTAACAGGTGTTGCTTTGATGTTCCTTGGGTCCCTTCCAACTATTCAAAGAGAATATTCTGTGATTCTATGAACACTTAAAAACTCTTTTCCATAATGCAATTTAAAATGTTCTACAAGCTGTCCGTCTCTTGTTTGCTATTTAAAATGTTCTGCAAGCTGACCATCTCTTGTTTGCTGTGAGTGTGTTTGTGTAATTACASCAAGGATAAACAAAAAGTTGGAGAAGTGGTTGTCAAGCCTTTGAATGGGCTGTGTAACCTTTTAGTAAGATAGCGCATGGAACATTTAAGTGGCCATTTCTTTTCTTGGTCTGTTTACAGATAGCAAAGGGTTGCTTAAAGGACTTCTGAAATGTGGTGCTTAGGCTCACTTGCACAAAATATTTTGGTAGAGTCTTTTGTTTGCTTGTTTATTTTCAGAGTAAATKATAATTTATTTATTTATTTAATTTGTGTGAATGCCAGGAATAGTTAATTCCTTGGTTTACAAGAAGATTTCTGGGAAGATAATTAGGAGTTGCTGCTTCAGGTGTTCTTTTAGTTTATCTGCTTTAGTGGAAAGAGAAATAACCTTGACCAATTTGTGTTTGCTTTTGAATGTGTTGTTAGCCTCTAGAAATGATGTGGAATGTACTGAAACTTCATATTTCTGGGGAAAAGTATCTTCTGTTCTCAGTTGTTCAGTTTGATCCTCTATTTTTATGGCACCCACATTTTGCTGCCTCCTATTTATCAGGATGACCCTTATGTTAGGCAAAATTCCAAAGGCGGTTAGAGGCAGAGACGAGTTAGTAATGATCCTTCAGTGATTGTCGTGAACCCTCAATGGGCCTCGAGTGCAGTTTTATCCACTTGGCTTCTCACATTTTGTAAGTGCATTTTTCAAAAGAGGACGGGGTTTATGTTTTAATAATAAAAAATCTTAAGTCAGTTTGTTCACATGCAGTGACTTAGTCAAAGCTTGGAAGTCTTTGCTCCTTTTATTTCTGTGGTGCCAGAAACTTAGAATACCCACTTTGTTGGGTGATCATGGCATCTTCCTGCCTGCAGTAATTCCGTGTGGGAACAGGAACAGTTTTAATGTGCTCATCCAACTGGACTTGTACAAACTGCAGTGTCTGCTGGTCATACAGAAAGAAAGATGCAAATCCTAAATAAGATAGAACAATGGGGGTGTTTTACAAATTCAAGAAGTTCTGGAAAATKAAATATTATGTGCCAAGATTTGACACTTTATAGCTCTGCCACTATTGTTCTCCCTTCTTGGCAAGGAGAGGAGTAAARTGGGGTAATGTGATTAACCTGCCATATAGCTGATGAGAAATACTGAGAAAGCAGAGRGGAGAGACAGAATTTAGGAAGGGAATTCAGCAATATTGCTGGTGTGTCCTTTCCCCTCTGCATGGCTGCATATCAWGGAAGTTGATGAGTGTTTGCACCTCTATTTTCACTATAAAGGAAGGTGTATTGAGAGGTCCTGCAGTTTGCTACTGCTTAAGAWCATGTGATCAGGAAAAAAATGGTCCTCTGAAAAACCTGATCCATAGTTGGAATGTATAATCTATTACAGATGAACCACTGCTGAAATTACATTTTTGAAACAGCAACTCTGTTTTAGTGCAGTGCTCTAACATATTTATTGAGACTGGAGGAAAAAACACAAGCACTAAATCATCCACAGATTTTTTTTGTGAGTAACTTGTGTTACTCACTAAAATGAGTATCAGAGAGAGAGAGAGAGAGAGAGAGAGAGAGAGAATGAGCTATTAACCAGGTTTAGCATCTGTTGCAGTCTACTTAAGAAACTGGGCATTATTTTGTGTTTCTTCCTATTATTTCTCTAACAGCAGATACTTAAATGGAGAAGGAAGGAGCTGGTGTACATGAGCTGGTCATTCACCCATCACTGTCACTTGTGCAGGTGTAGAAGTGGTCAAGTGGGGTGGCACAGCTCAGATCTGGGCTTTCTGTGCAGGCTGACTTTTTGCCWTGATAAATGTTTTCAGAATCTTGGGCTGACACTGATTTGACAGTAACTTAAAGTGAAGAGAATAATTTAATGAGTAAGTCATAATGCTTTCAAGACTTTGCCTTTACGAGCTCACCTTTCTTGCTGATGCATTTGAAACCACCCTTCCTAGGGAAGCATGTGAATTTTGCAAGATTTATTCTCTGTGGAATTTCTTTTCCAGCATACTTTTTGTATTTCTTGAGAAAGTCTTTAATTGTTCCACATCAGCCTTGAACTTTGCTTCAACTCTCTGTGGACTCAGGATGCTCTCAATGTAGCTGGCTTTCCAGTGGTCTGCAGAAATGTCCTTGCATCTGCTACAAATCCTTTTATCTTTCATATGTCTCCTTTTTGCTGAGAAGACAAGTAATCATGTTGGTTTTCTCTGAGTCTGTGATGTATCTGCATCTGTGAAAACGATTGAGGTTGATAAAGGAGCCCTTGASCTGGCCCTTATGTTGGTATCAGAGTGACAAAGTGTGTCTGCCAGGAGGTTGCCACTTGTGCCAGGTCCACACACCCCTGCTGAACAGCCTGTCTGAACATCTCATTCCARACGTTTTTGTAGGGTCCTAAAGAAACATATGTGCCATCCTTTGGCTCTGCTCGTGTTTATGGAAAGAGGCTCRGGGCCCTACCATGCATTTTGCTCTTGTTCTTTGTTATTTGAAACACATGATTGTAATTCAGTTAAGGACTTCRTGGTAGCACTTTCCATGCCTCTTATGCTAACATAAATGTGCTGGTTTGAAACCCGACTTTTGGATCTATATAAAACTAGGAAAGGCAAGGGGCAAGAGGGGTGGGATTGGAGGGGAGGAAATCAGGCACTAAGAGAGCAGGTGGAATACGTTTTTGTCTGTTTCATTAGATAACCTTGAAAAATAACAAGGGGTTTTAGGGAGTTTATTGGCTGAGTGCCTGCTGTGAATAGAAATGTATTTCTATAACCTGAAGGTGAATTATGTGCCTTGCCACAAAGCTGTTCATGTTCCTAGCATAAGACTAGTATTTCTTTTCTCCTAATTGTTTCCTCCCCTCCCCTGATGCTTGCTTGAATTGAGGTGGTCTTACAGAGTCAGAATTTGCTTCCATAAGATGTTTTGTGCTTTACTGTTGGTGTGAGATACTAAGACTTTTTTCCCCTTTCTTTCTTTTCTTTTCTTTAATGTTTTTTCTTTGTCTTTTTTATACCGGTGTAAGAGAGATTTGGTGTATTGGTTTATGTCAGGTGGTTTTTTTTCCCTTGAGGAGTTTATTTCTTCTGTTTGATTTCTCCCTCACTCAAGTGCTAAGATATAATTAAATGTGAGAATAATTTCTTAAATTAAATGTGAAAGATAATTTCTGCTAAAATCAAGCAGTAATACAAYGTGGTAAACTTTGAACRTTTGTGRAATAYTTTTAATACCATGTGTTTAYAGCTTTGTCCAGTTCACTGGTGATWTAGASTATTTTTAAGARTCTTAAAATGACGAAAAACATGCTRCAGAATCAAAAAGAGATGAACAAAAACCAGAAAAAACAAAACAGCCCAAATGATTTTAAATTTTCTTATTCTGTTGATGGCCCATTATGGAATATGTTAAGAGCTACTTGTCTGCAGTAGCATCTTGAAATACAAATGGGAAGGTGGTGGGACTGTTTATTGAGATTAACCTTTCTGCCTSGATCTTTTAACATAATGTCCTGTGTTAGAATCCTGAATGAATTCTTCCTTGGTTTTCCTTATTTCGATGGGTACTGGACTGCATCACCATTTAAATTTCTTTGTTCTTCTCCTTTGCAAAAAAATCCCATGATTTTGCAAAAAAGTTTAGCTACTCCAGAGTTAGGATGAGACTTTCACTGCTGATAAATTTGCTATTGCCTGCAGAACAGAGCAAAAAAAAAAAACCTAAACCAAATCTCAGGCCACTGATAGATATTTCTTTATTGTGTTTTTGGTGTTRCTTTACAACAACAAAGTTGGTCCATAAGAAAAATTTTAAAATAATTTGGGTTTTTTTCTGTCTATCCTCTCTCTTTCCCTCCCTTTCAAAAATATGTTATCACAAATCTTGAGAAACTAGTACACAAATGCCTTTTTATCTTTGTAACTTCGCCCAGCAAAACCAGGACAGCCTGTGTCCCTGACTGACATTTTCTCCTGTGAGAGGCAGGACAGCTGGTGCAGCTGGAACCTGACAGGAGTAAAGCATTTGGCACAGGACAGCAGCATAAATCTGATGCCCACTGTATTAACTGCCCTCAGTAACGCTGCTTCTGGGTATTGGCTGCAAGAGAAATTTCTTTGATGAGTTAGTTTCAAAGTGATAAATTCTCTCAGAGAAGTCTTGATGTAGTTTGTCCTTTCATGGAAGTTTTCATGAAATCTTTGGCATTTTCATTAGGAATCTGTGCAGTATTGATGGATCATGCTGCCACTTTGAAAAAAAAAAAAAACCTGGAAAATAAGTTCTAATCTTTTTACCACTATAATCCTAAAGAATTTTTTTTTGTAAGTAGTTAAGCCAAATTTCTGAAAATAATTGCAGAATGGACATATAGACAGTGCTGTGACTTTGCTTAACACAGCTATCAGTTAATTTCTTTTGCATACAAAGAGAAAAGGAATACTTTGTGTGGCTGGTTTCTGAGTTTTCCCTGAGCTCAGCCTAGACAGCAAATAGGTAGTCTGTGATGTATCTTCATCTGTGAGAATGATTTAATACCAAGAAGCAGAGGAGCACATRGATATAGAGCAAATGTGCAGTGAAACTCTTTGTGAAAATTCAGGGGAATGTTCAGAACATTTAAATAAAGAAAAAAATAAGGGAAGCCAGTTGTGTCAGCACCATCATGTGTTACGTCTTTTTCTCCCCTGTCCCCTCAAGTTTTACGAAATCCACTTTCTTGACTTCCAAAGTGAGATACTATTCTCCTACATGTTTAAGAAAACTAGATTTTGGTGTAAACCAGTAGACTGGGCAGCCCTGCCATGTGCAGCAATTGGTGTTAGCGAGTGTTAAAAGGACTTTTGTTTGCTGCTTCCTGTGGGCTATTGTATTTGTTTGCTGCTCAGTGAATAGTAGTAAGGCATAGAGAAGAATAAGCTGAAGTAATGAACAGTAGAAATGTCCCAAAGAAATTGATTAACGTCTTAAGTTGCTGAATGGCTCAAAAATGCAGGCTTGCTATTGTCAGTTTTAATTTTCTCTGGGTGTATTTCGCATGTTACTTGCATCAGTCATCATACAGAATAGGGTACTGGGTGTGCCTTAATTCTTTGTGACAGTGCTATTTCTAATTCTGTTTATTCTTTGTACTTTCGCTTATTTGTCTTCTGAGGTCCAGGCAACAAAGAAAGATGCCCAACCTCATCACAASTTAAGAAATGTCATTATTCAGATCCCTTCTTTTTACTTCGTCTAAATTATCATGGACCTTTTTGCATGATCTTGATGATAATGGTAAAATTTGCCAGATTTGGTAAAATTTGCTGTGATGCTTTTTGGGTGGTGASTAATAAATATATAGACAGAGACAGAAGTCTGATGGCACAATTTTTTAGGTGATATTTAAATAAAAGTGCCCATACTCTTGCATGCTTTAACAATACCAAAATCCTACTGTAGCTTTATGCCAGTCTCTTTGGGCTGGTCTGTAGTTATTTTCATAACTAATGATGAACCTAACCTCTATATGAAACTTTCTGCTCCTTTGGCTTGTGCCTGAGGTCTATTTCTGGCTGAGGCTGACAAAATGCTGATGGTACATCTGTAATCTTTGTACTTGAGTTGATTTCAGAGAGTCAGAAACCCTGGGAAATCACAGTAATTGAGAAGCAGAAAAGACCCAGTGTAAATGTACACTCTCGATGTCAGTGCCATCAGTGGTACCAACATTGATCTGGAAAGGGGAAGGGGGCTTTCCCAAGGCTTCTCTTGTATGACTTATTAGTAGGCTGCTAGTTTGTGTTGCACCATGGCTGAACTGTTCACCTTGTAATGTTTTCTTTTTTATTTGCTGAACATATGTCAAGTTTTTGTCTTGTTCAGGTCCGAAGGAAATACAGATTCTGTACTTAATAGTCAATAGTTTAACAGTATCAATGGAGGCCACCTGGGATTAACTGAATTTTGATGTATTGAGAAAAACATACTGTAGAGTAATGGGATTTTTAAAAGTAGGGATATAAGTTTAAGAAATAAAATATATGGTAGAGGAACTTTTAGCTTACCAGTAAAGCACTGAGTGGTTAATTAAGTTTAATATGGTTATGCCAGAGATGACATGTAGGCTGCAGGCTGCTGTGCCTTCATATGGAGAAAGGGAAGGTTGACTTCACAAGTCTGCAAGAGTGGAGATACAAAATTTAAGTCTCAAAAACTCACTGTGTACAACAAATACAGAGAGTTTTATTAACGTATACTGCATTTAATGCAGTTCAGTATCTCTATAAAGTCATTGCCATGTATTCTACTGACTTACTACCGCTAAGTACTRCAGAAGTCATGTAGGGGATCTAAGACAGAATGTAGAGTGTAATATTAGGGACTCTTGCCTTGTTTTTACCTCATCATTTAAAATGTTAAACAACAGAAAAGCTTCTCATGAGAGGCTCAGATTTTCCTTGTTTCCAGATATCTCCAGTGCCATCAAACTGCTGAGCATTATAAAGTAATTTTGTAATGTTGTTTATCAAATTAAACTTGAAGCAGTTACTCTCAAGCTGTTTATCTTGGAAGTTTGTTACTTCTATTTTAGGCCTGAAAAAACATTTGGATTTCCTTTGTGTTTCCTTCCATCTCCTAATTGAGTCCATTGCTGTGCTATCATTCTCYATAAACTTTGGTTTGAACAATAAACTCCATTTAAAGGAAAAGTCATAGCAAAATCACTAATAATTGAGTGCATCAGAAGTGTCTTGAGATCACAGATATTTAATTTTCAGGAAGTTTAARTATTCTGCTTTTGAAAGCCAGATTCAAAAGTGAAGACATTTACACCTAAAACCGAGGTACCTGAAATTTAATTTTATTTTCCAGCTCTGTCAGGTCTAGGCCAGTTGAAATAAGTTTTAAAACATAAAATAAAGTATGTTTGTGCAAAGTGAACACCAGTCCAGCTTCAGACATCCRAGGTGATTGCTCTCAACTACCTTCTGGATGTACCTGCCTTGCACAATATGGATGTAGGATACATACATAAGGACAAAATTTGCATCCACCRGGCTCCTCTTTTCTGTCAGGAATTCAAAGATCCTCACAGCATGCCCATGTAATTGCCGAGGGTGATAAAGCCTTGCCAAATGTAGCCAAAGTTTCCTTGCAATAATGGCATCTTGTAAGCAACCCATCCTCAGTCTCTGTGGCACTACTGTGACTGTGCCCATGGTGTGAGGGCTGTACCAAAAAAAAAAACTTTTACTAAATTAAGAAAAAAATGAAACAAATAGTCTAGGTACATCACCCATTAAAAAATAAAGTCTTRAAGAATACATTGGGTATAAGAATTTGAATTTCAGACAAAAGGTTTCTGTTGTCATTCTAATCCTATGAATAATGGTTGAGCTTTAATTGTTAAGTAACCAAATTTTGCAAAGACGACTAAAGAATTCCTAGGTGATAGCTTATAGCTTGGCTACAAATTACTATCTTCATTGTTATCTAGCGTTTCAGTTTTCATGTCTTTGTGCTAACGAGTCCTCAACTCAATTTTGAGTTTTCTAATWTTTTTTTTATCTTTTATTGGTGATGAACATTCTTTTCTGCCAGTGTTCTATTGGTACACTAATAAATCTTCTCRCAAGAATTTATTTGTTAAGAAAAAAATTTGCAGTTTTAAAAATCATATCAATCTTCAGTTATTTACTGTTAGAAGGGTCTGCATAATTCTTGCAGATAGTGCTTACTCTCAGTTTGTTTGTGAGAAATCTATTGAAGAGCAATATTTCAAATCCCAAGCTGTGTTGTTGACCTCTATTATAAAGCCCATGGATTAGGTGRTACTCTGATCTGTTCCCCAAAGTAAGAGCCACAAGATTAAAGTGCTTTTAAAGTGTGAATATTTGTATTTTCTCTCAAAACTCTCCCTGCAGAAGCTCTCAAAATAATACTTAATGTGCATTTTTTCAGAAAATCCCACCAAAGTCTTCACTAACAGCTCTATGCAACACAACTGATGAAAGCTCATGTTTCTTAAAATTGTCTGAATAAACCTCCTCCATCATAATCACTTAGGATTTTAAACTCAGTGTACCTGTTTTCAGTATTATTTTAAATGCTTGATGCTTCAAAAGTTGTTRATTCTGAGTTTAATCATCATCTGAAGAACGATTAATTTGAGAAAAGTTTCAGGTATTTTTACTTGAAACAAATTGCAGACTTTGAAAGATAGCTGAAATATGGAGAATTTTCCACCGTGGTGTTCAGGGAACAGTTGAACAGAAGCTGTAGGAAGCATTCAGTACTACTGCCCTGTCAGTGACATCACCGCTGTTATTTTAACTTAACGCTCACTGAGATTCTGTCAAAGATAGCTTCATTTACACGGGATTTACAAATGTCCCTAGAACAAGGAAATCATTCATTCTGTTTCCCTTTAACCACCTCCGGGATAAAGATCTGGAGGAAAATAGTAGTTGACCTGCAGTCATCTTTCGCCTAGATGCTGCTGGCATCCCAATGCTCTCTCCTAAGAATATCTTGGACTGTGCTTTTCTTCCCCAAACAGATGATTCCTCATCGCTGCGATAGATGAAAGCCTGGACATCAAAGAGAAGCAGATACTTAAGGAAGAATAAGGAAACACAGCTATCTAAGGAAGCACGTGTGGATATGCAGCAGCAAGCATAGATGTTTGGCTGAGAGCGAGCAGGCTTTTGGTTTTGAGGGAGTGAAGGGCGGTGTTTGAGCTGATGCTCCTGTTCAGAGCATCACTGCCATTCATGTGTTAATTGGAGATCAGGGCAGCAGGACGTGCTGCATGGCCAGCCCGAGGCCAAGGCTGTGCAGTTTCTTTGCACATCTGTGTGTAAGCACACATGTGCTTGTGCTCRGCCCGGAGCGGTGTTTGAAACCAGATGGAAGGTCTGGGTAATGTTCACATCACCTCACAGCGTTTCACATGTGGCTTCTTCAAAGAGGGCAATAGCAGCAGTGCAGCACAGGAAAGATCTTAGCTCAGTCGCAGCCACAGCTTTGATTATTACCTGAACTGGAGGGGGCAGATGTCTTCTGTCAGTAAATGCATGATGGTGACACGTTATGTAGGATTTGCTGTGTTTGCCACAGCAGTGCCACAAATCACTGACATACAACAAGTTTAAGAGACAAAGCAATATCATGTCTATTTCTGCATGTACAAATAGGARTAATTTTACTTACTACTGTAAGTAAGGCTTAATTAAGATGATTTTGGAGAGGGAGGGAACAGAATAGGGAGAAACTAGATTAAGTACCTTTGAGAGTGTTTTGATACTGAGCCTTTTGTGCCTACATTGGCAGTTTTGAAGGGAATCTAGCTTAACTAGTTGGYATACGTAGCTATACTTAATATATATGTATGTATAAACCTCTTCCCTTCCAGCCACTGAGACCTGAGGAACCCAAGAGTAACTGTTTCATTCCCACAGTCTGGTTCCACTGTTGTGAGAAAATTCCTAGCATGGACTCGGCATCAGCTGTATGAGCCTGGCAGAGACAGTTGATTTGTCCTATTCCATGGGATTTACATTTATGTCTAGGAATTTGTTTTAAAATGGATATTCTAGAAATCTCACCTGTTTTGAACCCACTGCCTTCGTGCGCATGCGCACAGACACATGTAACYGAAAATACACAACATCTGGAAGACGGCTGTAAATGCCATTGGCTTTTCTGAATGGTAAAAAGATTGGATAATTTTTTATGTGAGCTTCTGATAATATCACTTCTAAGGAATATTATTCACATCTGAATCATCCGTTTGTTTTCATGCTGTTCTCTGTCACTACAGCTACTTCAGGACTTTCTCACATGATCTGCCAAAGATTAGTCACTGTCCTGGTGACATTGTGTACAACCTTCTCTTTTCCCAAGGGCCAAGGGTTTTATTCCAGTTGTATTGTGGTGGTAGTTTGGGTCAGTGCTTTTGTTGTGGCTCTTTGGAGATGGGTCTCTGATTTTGGCTGCTGTTTGCTTTAGGAATTGTGAGGGTATAAAAAGATCCCATTGTGGTAAAACAGCAGAAACATCTGCTGAAGAGTGGGAGGAGGAGGAGGCTGCTAACCAAATGCAGCAGCAGGGAGCTTGCAATTCCTCCTCCTCTGCTCTCACCACTAGATGTGAACCTGCTGTAATAAAAGGGCTGGCACCACAACACAGGCTCCAGGGGGAAACAGGTCTCAGGTCAGCCAGCTAGAGAAACCTCAAAAGAAAACATTAAAACTGAATAAACATTGGAAATAACTTTGGTAGATAAATTCACTCCATTCTGTCCCTAATGCGGTTCAGAAATGGAGTGTAAACCCAGGAAAACTTGTGTAGTCTGCTGCTTCTGAAAGTGATGCCAGSCTTTGCACATCAAACTTTTGATTTCTTTGCTGAGAAATTATAGAAATAGAAATGATAGAAATAGGTGGAAATCATGTCACTAGAGGTAGGTTTCAGATCATACTCTGCAGTAACCACCTGAAGCATGCGTACTTCTTGTTTGCTGCAAATGAATCTGTCCAGCCTGCCCTCTGTATGGCTGGCTTGAGCAGTGAGAACAGCTTACAATTCTTTTATGTGCAGCATGCAGAACATTTCATCATCCTTTCAAAAGCAAGCTGCTGATGGTATTACTGATGATTTCTTGATTTTATTAGGATCAGAAGGTACAAAATTCTGGAAAGCTGTAAAGAAGATAGGGAGGTAGGTTTCTTATGAAATAGAGACAGGATCAATCTCAGAAGTGGTGGTTGTGAGCTTCCTATGAGAACAAAACAAATATACACTAGAAATTTTGTAAGCACATATTAGATCATCTTACTGAGAGGATGTAAAAATTAGGTGACAGCTTTAAGGTACTACTGTCTAACTTAGAGGTCAAATTGTTAGCTTTTGTAGCTTTACCACATCCTTTCAACTAACTGATTTAATCAGTGTTCACACTGTCAGGACAAGGTGTGGAGAGCCAGCACAGAAATCAAAAAGAAGTCTRTGTGTTTGATCTCTGCTCTGAAAGCCATGTTTGCCCCTAAATCTGGAGAGCTCTCTGCCTCAAATGCTTTTATATGGGATCAAAAGATGATGAGATGGGTGGTATTGAAATAGAGCAGTTGTTCTACCCATCTCACTTGGTACTGCTCGGTGTTGGGAGCAGGGGAGTTGGGAGGAGTAGAGCAGTGTCAGGGMAGTGAGTGTCATAGGCCCTGGCTGAGAGCAGCCTTTGTCCTGTGGGACGTCTGTCTTAGAGGTGCCAGGACCTGCCCTTGCCCTATGATCCCCAGCCTGCAGAGGAAAGCTCAGGACTTTCAAATCARTTTTGAAGCCATTTTTTATTTCTGCTTTCTAACTTCTGCTGTTGTCCATGGGTCAAGGATGATGATGTTTGGCTCTGACACTCTGCTAAGCTTGGACATACTCGAGAGAGACTGCAGTGTCCATACAGCAGCACTTACAGTGAAGCATCTACCAAAACCATGTTTGTATTTTAAATGCATGTGGAGAATGCTCGAGATTGCAAATGCTGTTATTCTATAGACGGCTCCATGAAATAAACCTTGGAGTGACTGGTTTCTGCCTTTATTAAGAGAGCATGGTCCTTCTGTAGCTGTCTTGTGTAGATGCTGTCAAGGAAAGATGTGGTTGTGTCTTATGGGAAAAGCTCTTGTGAGGATCAGTGTCTTAAGTCTATGATTTGTAATAACATAAACATTTGCAGTAGTGGGTAATTATACTTTATTCTGGTTTTGTAAGTTTTTATACAGTTCGGGTAATATACATTTTGGATCAAAAATGGCTTATAGTCTTTCATGCTGCCTGTCAAAATAGCACACTGGATTACTACCATATATGGATTTTGTGAGTTTTATCTTTTAGAGATGCCAATAGGGAGCTTATAATTGAGTGATACTATGTTTCTTGGTAGCATCTCAGTAAGTGGCGCCAAGCAGAAAGCTCTTAAGGGCTAAAAAGCCTCTGTACCTGTCATGTCTGAAGTTTTAGTGAAAGTTACTGTGCCTCAGCTTTGATGGACAGAAAGGAGAAGGGTCATCCTCTGTACCTGGTGATTCATTTGTGTGTCAGAGGAGGTCAATGACAATGGTCAATGGGCATCTCAGCATTGCAGCCTTTTGGCTTTTAGTATATTTAAGGTAATGGGAAGAGGGTTTGTGTGTGGCACTTCCCTTATTGTCACTGTGTATATTTCTCTGTGAAAGGTCCCTGCTTTTTACAGTAGAGTGAATCCAGTCTGGATGGCAAAGGAGCTTGGAAGTCATATATTTAATCCTGTGTATCTGTTGGCTTTCTTTCTCTCTGCTTTAAAAAAAAGCACCACAAAACATGTGGTTTAACTTCTCTTTTAAACCAGTTGAAATTACAGGTTATCTTTTGTTTATGAAGGCATTGTTTAKTTTGAAAAGGAAAGAATAGGAACAGTAATTTGTGACCCAGGTCAATCAAGCACTCTTGCATTTTGAGAACTCAGTTCCTCTAATTTCCTGACATGTTTGATTGCAATTTTCCTGTATGTTTTCTGGTTTGTTTTATTTTTATTTTTTTTTTTTAGCTTTAAAAAATTTCCTCCCCCTTTTTCTTGTCATTCAGTCAGAAATGTTGAGGAACTGAAGTTTCTAAAACCCCAGCTCATGAAATTGTGGGTTCCTGTCAGAGATCTCAGCTTTCGATGGGAGCCTAAGTTCATATTTTCTTTTTGTTTGTTTTTTAAAATAAACAACATCGAGTTTTGATCTTCCTAAACTGAGAAAGTAACTCAAAAAAGAACACAAATAATTTACAGTGCTGCTTATATAGTGTGAAAAATGTTAGTAATTTAGCTTGAGTTTTAATGTGACTTCCTTTTTAACATGAAACCCTACTGCTTTTTTAATTTGGTTTTGGGTTCCAGTCTGTGTATGCAGACATAGGCACTGACAATAATTACGAAATACTGTTTGGTACTTTCTGGAGAATCAGTCCTTCCTTTCTTATCTCATGTCATAAGGTAAAAGTGGGTTTGTTTTTGCAGACTTCTGGCACCTCTACCCAAACCTTCRGAGATGAATGTTCATCTGTGATGAATATTCTCAAAGCTTTCTAGCAACAGAAACGAAACTTCTTCAGATGACTGACAAAAAATTCCATCTGAAGTCCAGCTGGCTTAGAAAATGTTGTACTTGTGAGCTAATGCTACGGGATGTTTTCTCTTGGTTTGTCTTCATTTTTGGTTGTTTTATACTGTGCTGGCGCTTCAGTGCGAGATCACTCTGTGCAGACTAGTGTGATGTGGATAATTTTGGTGGTGACTCAAAAGGGCAATTCAGCCCCTAACTGGTTCCTGGTCACTCAAACAGGAGATAATATAAAGAATGAGACAATGCATTGGTAAAACACTGACCTTTTAATTTTGTTGTTTTCCTGGTTATTCTTTTAGTGAAAACATATGAAGTAGAGGAGCAAACTAATTCTCTAGATCTGACACACATTGGGTAAATTGATTGTACTTAATCATTGCAGATGTACCTGGTGTTAAACAATGTTTTATTTTGGTAGCTGGTGGTCTTCTATGAAGACACAGCATTTTCAAAGTCCCATCATCCAGCACCCGCCGCCAGGCCTGTCAGCACTTTCATCTGAGCTGTCCTTACTCTTTCCTGCTGTGAGAAAGGATGACAGCTCATTTTATCTGCCTTGCAAGCAAACACAAAGGCTGGATTTCCTGCGTGTTTTTTAGTTCTCCTCCATGGGGATGAAGGCTTGTGTGTGAGAAGACACTGATTAATGTCAGCTGTTTGTTGAGGACGTCCTAGCTGAAACATTGGAGACATTTGTCACCACAAAGTACCAGTGCCTTTAGAGACCTGAAACTGTTTCCCTTCCCCTTTCCAAGCACCTTAGACATGGAGATGGTGAATCTAGAACCTAATCATGAGACTTTGTCTCCTGAATCTGTGTTATCTAATCTGTATTCTGTACCTAACCTTTGTAAGGTTATAACAATCAGTAGTAAAGTGTTAGCTGAAGATTTTGAAGAAAGGAAGGGCTATGTAGCTGGAGGTCTGAGAATGGAGACGGTTGTTGAACAAGTGGCTGATGTTGGACTTTTGTTACAAGAGTTGAATGGAAGATTTTACTGGGGAGTTTCACAACAGGGCCATTCTCCCCTTCTGCTCCCTTTTATTTCTGCCCCTCCTAATTTTACTCCATCTCATCCCACTATTTCCTAAAAGAATCTGTGACCAGTTTGCAGAGAAGGAACAAACTATTGGCAGTAGAACTTATTTTTAAGAAACTATTATGAGCAGGGCATCTTTCTAGGCAAACCTGACATATTTTATATATCCTTTCCCAGAAGGGGAATGCACTCTGAAGAGTTCGCTAAAACTGGTTTGTAAACTTACTACTATGGGAAGGTCAGGACAGAGGAGACAGATTAGGGGCAGGAGAAAGAGGATTAAATGTCCAACAAATATTTATATAATAGTAAAGCCTATCAAATCTAGCTTGAACCTACTGGGATAAATCTATTTATGTGCTTTTCTTTGGAGGTTTTTCATAATTTGTATTCTAGAAATTTTCGTGGCATATATCTGTTGCTTGGAGCATGAAATTTTTTCTCCAGCTTTGCTGACAGGTAGTTGTTGGCATTTGCATGGATTATTGTCCTGTGCTGTACTCCTGGAGCGGGGAACCAGCTCCTTTTCTGGGGCCAGTGAAGCCTTTGGCACACCCTTCTGCAGGCTGTGTATTAATACATATCTTTATGTATTTGGTGATAGCATACAGAAAATCAGCCATTGTCATATGACATTGGGCTGTAGACTGCAAATATACTATGAAGTGATGGCTTCTGACTCCTGTCTGATTGATTTCTTTCTTAATTTGGCTCAAAAGGTTTAACTCAGGGCTGCATGACTCTCGTGGTACACATCTAAAATATGCATTGTTTGTCCTTTCAGCCTCGTTCTGCACCATAAACTGCTTTCTAAAAAGAAAGAAAATGTCTTCATGTTTTGATATCTGCGTTTCTGATGTAATTGAGGGTGATGGATTGAAAGTAGCATGAGAGAGAACTGTAGAGTTAATTTGTATAGGTTCGGTTCTCTACCRCCAGGTGACTGCACTTGGGATTTTCTGAAGACCTGTCATGCTAAAGCAAATGGATCATATTCAGGTTAGCATATTGTGATTGAATATTATGATTGTTTTTGCTGTAAGGTTGAAATTTTRCTTTAGGCATTTTTATATCTTTCCAACATTGAAAGAAAGAGTAGAGTCCTCTTTCATTTTTTGCTGTAACATTTAACATTCATGTGGTATATATTTTGAATTCCACRAGATAATACTTCTTTTTACAATGATACTTCTAACTTACTTTCATGAGAATCCCATGCTGCTCTTTCTGTTTTCCAATAGTCACTTGGCGAACTTCACAAAGAAGTTGAGTATTGCTAAGAAAAATGTATTTTGCAATGTGGCAATTACAGCTGGCATGGAAGTGGCTCAGAATTATTGGTTGTATGGATAGCTTGTTTGGTCTGACTTTTTTTTCCTTTYAAGAGGAGCTCTGATTACTTTTTATTTTAACATATGATGTTTACTGTGATCTGTAATTTTCTTTCATTCAGATGCTAAGCCAGCTGGATGCATGTTTCAAAACAAATTGCCGCCTCTTCTTATTTTAAAACTTTTTTTTTTTTAAATCCTGCTCTTTTTATAAGTCTTATAACTTGGCAGGTACTTCTGATTTAATAAAACTCTTTGTTCTTTTGGGAGTGTAGTGGCCAATTTTTTTTTCTCCACGTGAAGCTAATACCTTTTTTTAATTTTATTTTTCATTGTGTGACTTATTAGTTTTTGCACAGTTTGTTTCCTGGAAAAAWTTCTCAAAGATGATCCTCATTTGCATGCAGTTGCATGCTGTGTCCAGCCACCTGTTTTTGTGTTTCTCTTGCACATTGTTTGACTTTCTCTTGCATCTTCCTCTGTGAATCTTCTCTTATTTTTCTGCTTTCTGTATAACTCCCTGCATCCAGTTMARTKRSAGMWGAAGATTATTCAGCGGTGTTTTCTGCTTTCTGATATAATGTAGAGTGTTGTAGATGAGGACTAGAGAAGGTGAGGGAGAGCARAWRMWKAAMARGGAAAGAAAGTATTAGTAAGTCCTAAGACAGTGCATTGTGCTGATGTTTCTGAGTTGTCATAACTTTACACATGTTGATGTTGGCTTTCCTTGTTTGTTAGAAGGATCTGATACTGTTTGTGAAAGCAATTGAAGAAGAAAAATGAATTTCCTGAGATGTATTGATGTGATCATTCCAGACAAAGCTCAAGGCAGGAGCAAATGAGGTGACTGCAGTCAAGTTGCTACTTGTGTTTGTATAAACCATCATCTCTGACGTATTTTCAATGAAGAGGTCTTAAAATCATTTCACTCAATGACCATTTTATCTGATTCTTTTCTTTCGATCATACTCCATCAAAATACCATGCTTGTGTAAGTAACCTTCCCCAATAAGAGCCCAAAAAGAAATACCTGTTACATTCAATTTCTGTATAACCTTTGTCAAAATCYAAGGTTAAGGTTGAAAGTAAAAGTTATTAGTGGAAATTGGATCCAGAAGTGCATGCAATGGCAGACTTCCTGAATTGCTTTTAAAAATGTAGCAATTAATAACTTTTAAGGTGCTGTAGCATCCAAAACCACTTCTTGCTTAGTGTGGGGCAGTCATATGCTCCTTTGAGACAAGAAAACATCTGGGGTGTGGTGCCAACCTGCCAAAAGGCAGGCAGTTCAGGATTCKCTAAAGGAAAATAAGTTATCCAGCAAAATATGTGAAAAAGGAAATCGCTAGATATTTGGATGAAGCTATTCCAATAGACCTTATGTATTATTGATAATTGGTTTGTTCCTTGAAGCAGAAATAAGTATTGCTGTGTTTGCAAGGTGACACTGAGAAAGAATCTTGATGCCCCCTCCCATTTGATTTTAGTTGGAGGGAAAGTTTTGTAAAATAACTGATTCAAGGTTCTTTTCAGTTTCCATGACTGATGACTGAGTGCTTGAAAAAATATGTATAATGGCATAGACGTTGTTTTGGGTCCTCGTCTCTGCTCTGATCTTTGGTATCAGCTTTGGCAGTCCCTCGTGGATGGTAGCACAGCCAGCTCGCTGGGACCCTTCCAGTCTGCCTTACAGCAGATTTGTTTTGAAGMATGTATTTTAGGGCAATTGCCTCCAAAAGAAACGAATAGTCTTTGGACTTCTCTTCTAAATGTAAATGTTGGCCAGACTTAGGTTTCTTGAGGAAGAAGAAAGTTAAGTGCTGATTGRCATTGTAAAGTAGCATCTTTTGTGTGGGAGGCCCTTGGCGCCTCTGCGAGCGTCTTGTCTTTGGAGAAGCTCTGCCCAGTCAGTCGGAGGTTGCTGCCAGCCCAAATAGCTCCAGCGAGGAGTCAATGAGTGCTCTGTTGCCTTCCCTTTGTCTCGCCACATTTTAACAAAGCGCCTGTGTGTTGGGGTAGTGGAAATGCCATGCCTTGCCACAATAACCTGAGTGGGGGCTACATGAAAAGTTTCCATTTTTAGCTTTTCTTGAAATAATGAAAGGGATTGTCTAGGGCAATGTTGATATGAAATGAAACTTTGAACTACTGAGTAAATAAAACCACTGAACGTATGTGATTTGAAATTTTGAAGAAGCCGCTGTGAAACGTTCAACTTGTTCTTGCGTCTGAGTGGAGCAAAAGGTGAAATTGACTAAAAATAACAACAATTTTTTAAAAAAGCAGCATCTTTTTTATTCTTTTCTTTATTATAAAAAAACATAACATTTCATGTGGCATTCGAGAACCAAAGCTTCTGTAAGGGCAGATGGAAAGCTGCAGAATAAGTACTTGGGAAGATTGGCCTTCCAGGTGAACAGCAGGCTCCAGGCTGCCAGGGCTTACAAACCTCTGCCCTCCAACCTTGCGTGGCCAGAGGCTCCAGTCAGCTCCTGGGGCTCTCACCCTGCTCCAGCCTACAGCTGCTGCCTGTGCCACCTCCTTGCATCTCTCCTGGGGTGACAGACAGGAGGAGATGAGCTCTCTGCCACCCCTGGCTCCCCTTGTGTCAAGGCAGTGCCGATTGTCGGTGTCTGAGGCAGGAACCTCCCAAGGGATGGGAAATGAGGGATGAGAAACATTTAGTTGGCCCCAGTTACATTAATTTTTTGGCAGATTTAGGCTGTTTATAGTAGCAATTTCCTGAGATTACAAAATATGGGAGCTTRGGAAATTTGCAACCTGGAGAAGGCTAATAAATATTTTACTTGATATTTCCTTGCAAAAGMTTTTTTTCTTCCTGGAATGAGCCAAGTATGTGTTTCAGAATGCCATTTAATGAAAAACCTCAGGGTTTGGCGGTGGTTTGGGGATTTTTTGTGGTTGTGGTTTTGTTTGTTTWTTTTTGTGTGGGGGGGTTATTATAAATCTAAAGCCATGATAATGTATGAAAAGTTGTTTTCCTAGCAGACTTTACTTTCCATTTAAATAATATTAAGCAGATTTTTCTTTGACCTTTTTGYGTTGTCTTTTAGTCGAGCTAATGTAGATTAAATTAGTATAAATTATGGAGGAGTAACTGTCAGGTTGACTTTTAGTGGAATACACTGATGTCTCAGCCAAAGCAGATAGATCAGTGGTCACTGTTGGCCTGTTTCCCACTGTGGCATGGAAGTTAATGAGAAAGGATGGGAACAAAAAAAGCATTAAATCTGAGGAAAATGGCTTTTTCACTGAAGTCACATAAATTTGGATTACTTTTCCCTTGAAGACAAAGCTGATGGTATTCGTAGTGCATTGGGGTTTTTTTTTTCTTTTTTTTGCAGTTTTTGATAAAGCTTCTTTATGCCTTCCTGAATATTTGCTTGCAAGCAGATTATATGGTATTTACAGGCTTATTATTTGGTGGTATTTATGAGCTGCATGTCACTCAGTGTAAGTTTCCATATTCTTCCGCCTTTAGCTGCAAACATCATTCCTGTCCTGCAACTTGCACTGTCTGCTGCTGACAGCCTTGTCATACTCACATTTCATTTGAGCATATATGCTGTTTTCTTGTTATATGGAAAGATGTTTGAAGTAGAGCTAAAATGCCACTTCTGAGAAATGTCTGGTAGGGCCAGAAGCCCGCTGACTGCTGTGCATCAATATATTGTGGTTTCAGTTCCAGGTACTCGGCTTGGTTTTCTTTATTTTCTTTGTGTTGTGCATGTATATTCTTTACATGCTGTGATTGTTTTGTGATGTGTTGAAGCTTATTTTTGGCTGGGCAGTTCCTGGTTTTCACTCTTGCTGTTCACTTTAGTGGGTGGCCTGTGCCTCTCAACCAGCTGCTAAAGGTGGATATTTTTGTGCTGTTGTTTGAGACTGAGTTTTGCATTCAGAAGTCTGTTAAGTCATTGACTAAGTAGTCAGGACACCTAGAGTAAWATTTCCTGCCATTTATTCTGGAGTAATTAACCAAAATGTGCACTGAGTTTATTTACAGGAGACTTTAGAGGGAGTGAGTGAAATCTGAATCTATCTTGTCGTTTTCAACTTACTGACTTCTGGAAATCACAGTAAACAGAATGAGTAACTTCACAGATCTTATTGATTTAAACTCTACAAACTGATGTCATGATTATCTGACTCGATTTTAGGAACTGTTCCTGGACTGAGGTATTATTGATGGACCTAATCAGGTTGGAGTGCTTGCCTTGGCCCAGAATCATTCATGTGTTGCTGGGATTGCCACCATTCATTTGCAGTGRTCCAGGAACAGGTGATAGAAGTCTTTGGAGAAGAGCGGGATCTGTGCATGTGCACCACCACCACACTGAGCAGGGATTGTCTTCATTCCTTGGAACCCACATAGCTTTATATAATACAGACTAKGTAACGCTGATAGAAAGTACTTTCTGCTACCGAATTCCTCTCTATATCATCAGCAGGGAAATGTGCTGAATAATACTTAGTATAATCCATGGAAAACAAGACATTTATCGGGGGCAACCAACACACTTTTGGCAGTTTTTGCTCTTCTTCTGCTTTACTTTTTTTTTTTAAATTTTATTTTATTATTTCTCCGCTCAGACTATGCTCTTTGAGTTAAGCTTGTTTCTAAGAAACCAAAATGCTGCTACAATATTGAAGAGCAGTGCAAAACTCAGCACTAAAGCTGCTCACCTAGTTATGAACACTTCGGAGCATTCAGGGCTTCCAATTAAATAAACTCTCTTGCACTTTGTTGCAATTTCCTACAGACTTGTTGCCCTTTCACTAGGGGAAATATTTTTAATGATCAATAAAGTTGTTGAACTCCATAGTTGGGACCCTAAATCAGCCCATTGTTCATTTAAACCAAGAGGAAAAGGTGGTGGGTAGAAGYCCAAGTGTTGCACGAGTGCCACAGAGCTTGCACCTTGCCCTCTGCAAGCTGCTGCTGCTCCCAGCCTGAGGGAGGGTGTGTGAGACCAGGCCTGCCTGGGATCTAGCTGGCACCCGAATTCTTTTATTATTTTATAAAATCAGTCTCACAAGTAAATTGATTAKGTGTCTGGGGGTAAATTTTTATTACAAGAAAATTTTTGACTGTCAGAGTTGGAAGGTCAAGTGAAAATGTTTGCACATATCTCCTAAAACTTGACATGAAATTAGGAGTAAAATAATCTCAAATGAGTAATTTGAAGTTGATTCAATTAAAAAACAAACAAACAAAAAACTTAAGATTTCTGAGCAGCAGAGTTTGACAACACTGGACACTGGTAAGATTTGAAGATGTCAGATACTTTCACTGTCATGTATTTGTATCCAAAACAAGGTGGCAGCCAGTTGGTGTCTCAGAGTGCACAACCAGAGAGAAAGCAGTGTCTGTTTATGTGGGAATGTTCTTCTGATGACTTGATGTTGTGTAGCTGAGCCACAGCAATGCCAGATGTAGCAGCAGCTTTATTAATCTATGATACATCTTATGCTCCCTTGAGCCTAGACAGGCAGAAAGCTCTAAACTGTACACTGTAGATTTGGGGCAGCATTATTCTTCTGCTGAAGTTAATCACTCAGTACTACAGCTGTTGGTGTTTCTCTGCATTTGATGCTCACYAAGACAAAGAGGGAGAGAGAGGAGTGTGCTTTGTCACTCTCAGATTTATGTGATTTGTCAGATGCTTTTGGACAAGTATTATTTTCTTCCATTGCTGCAATCTAGGACCAACTTAGAGTGAATCTGTTCTTTCTCATATTTCAAAGCAGAAAATTTGATTCAACTTCCAGGGGTTGAACCAATTCCCACTCTTTCTTTCTAACTACATTTCAAAGTGATCTTTTTTTTCCCCCAATGACTGAGATGCAGCCAAGACAGTCTCTTCTTCATTCCTGCCATTCAACATCTCACTGAATTTTGACTGCAATAAAACTAAAATTTTTCTCTGAGTTTGCCTTCAAGCCTGTTTCTTAGTTCACTTTCATTTGTGTCCAGATATTGTCTTCTGAAACTAATATACTTTAATTGCTCAAGTGGCAGAAATACTGTTCAATGATGCATGTTTTCTCTTGGATTTGCTGTCTATCCRGATTTAATGTAGGCTTATAAAACAAGGAAGACAATCATATCAAAGACCATATCATAGATGCCAGGAAATACAAAAAAAATCCCATATCTGTTGAGGATTGAAAATGTATCCAATGCACTGGGAACATTTACTGTTGATTTGTGTGGGATGCTTAACATTTCCACCATGTCTCCTGAGGCAAGAGCGAGTGAAGAAGTGCTGGGACTGGTATGGCCACTTGGCTATCAGAAAACAACTAGTTTTGCAATCCAATTGCATATAAAGGAAAATGCAGTCAAGAAATCAAAAGAAAACTAACAAATAGAGCTGTGTAAAATTGATGACTCATAAGGATCTGATGAAGGTATAAAGTAAGCGCCAGTTCCCCTCAGAAATTTCATGCAACTCCACTTCTGAGTCAGAGGGATAAAAAAAAATCCAGTTCCTTTTAGGTATGGGGGGAGAAGCAGCTGGCTGGACTAGAAAATGGGARGAAAAAGAGATTTTAAATTAAGGGTTAGTCTTTGAGAAGTGCACAGGCAAACCAGGTGAGCAGTCCAGCAGTCCAGGAGAGTCTGAGGTTGTTGACCGTGTGCCAGAATGCCACCAGGCATCTTGGAAGGAGTCAGGAGAGTGAGAGGAGACAGAAGGTAATATTGGAGGTCTGTGAGTTTGGGGAAACCTTAGAGGGTCTCACATTAGTTTTCATTTTGATTTTTTTTTWAAATCAGCCCAGGACTGAATCCAAGTTTCTAGTTAAGTGACAAAACTGCAGATGAAGACCTACACAGAAACCTGGTTGGTAGCTGCTCTTTCCATTTAAGCATCTACAGGTGATGTGTTTCAGCCATTTCATTAACCTTTTCTGGTCTAGACCTGAAAAACAAACACTGTAAATTTCCTAAATGTTGCTGTGTACCTCAAAAGAGCAAAAGTAAAGCCAAATAAARGTGTTGGGACGGGTGGGAAGCACTGATCCTCCAACTCCCCAGCTGGAGCCATAGGGGCTGTGAAGGATGACCTTTATCCCAGGCATCCCCAGTTAATTTTTGTCTTAGTTAATGTAAGTGAAAAGAAATTTAGCTTCTTGTAACATCACTRAGTGTCAAATCTAGACCAAATATTTGTTAGTGATGTTCCAGCAGCCAAAACCGTACTGATTCTCCCATGTCTGTTGGGGTTGCAGSGTAGGAAAATGTTATGGGGCTAACCAGACTTAGCCAGGAGTCACTGATATCACAAGATTSACCTTGACCATTGATTTTTCTCAGGCCAAAGATCCTTTACACCTGCAGTGTCAAATAGAGAAGCTGGAGACATTTTTTTTTTCTTCACCGTGTGGGGGGCGAGGTGACTGAGATATTTGTCCAGTAGTGCTAACAAAAGTTTATTTAAWGCAAAGTGGAATTCTGATCTGCAGTTGCCCTAATCCGCATTCCTCAGTTTTCACCTGACCACAACCAACCACATACCAGCACCACAATAACACACTCTGATTATGGTAGTGCACCTGTGCTGGGTAGGTTTCCTTGCCAACTTATGGTTAGGATTTTCCACTGATTTTTCTCTTTAGAGTGTAGTGATTTTTTTCCTTGCAACAATTTTCAAGTAAGTTAAAAAATTTCTTTTGGAAAATTACTTATCTAGATATATTCAAAACTAATCTTTTTTAAAAATAACTTGCTGTTTGTTGGTTTAAGTCCCTCCTAAGAAGTTTGATTAGGTAGAGAAAAGCAGGAAGTAACAATACTTTCAATTTTCACRGCTACAGTATTATCATTAAGAAATACGCAAGGAAACAACATTTCCAAAGAAACTAATAAGTTATCAAAATGTGCAYTGGTGTTACGATCAAAAACCACCAGTTTTGCTGCTTGAATGCATTTTATGTTGTGAGGACTTTGAAATGCAAGCAGTAAAAGAAAGTACATTTTATTGAAGAATATATGTAAGGTCTGCTGAAAATAAAACCAAATCCTTACTGCTAGAATTGCAGTGGAGCTGGATGTAATATCTTGTGTTTTAATAAAAGAATAATGTCTGTGTTGGCAAATAATGAATGTGAAATTAACTCCTTTTGTTCACCTTTTTTATGCTTTATATCAATGTCTGTGTTTTAAACCATAAGCATGCTTGAAGAAACTGGTGTAGGTTTCAATTATTTTGTTAATCATTACTACWTTCCACTTCAGCTCCCTCTGAACGAGCTTAGCTGCCATCGTTCTTAAGTGTAGCCAAACTGTTCTTGTCATTGATTTTTAATGTAGGGTGCCATAAGTGTCCAGTAGCAGATGAATAAGCTTKTTAGGAGTAGTTGGACTAAATGGTCTGATACTACACAAGAGCTTTTRCTATTTTATTTGACTTCCATTTGGTAAACAGATGTATTTAATTTTGCTGCTACTCTGTAAATAATTACACTACAACACAAAGTCAAACTCAGGAATTGTTCAGCAACAAAAAAAGAATCCATGAATTCCCATGTCTTCTGAAGTGGYGCACTCACCTGGTTTTAGGCTACAGTAGACGCTGTTTGCACAGGTCTTTATGCTGTACACCTACCTGCTGTGTTTGGCACGCAAAAACTGCTTTCTGACCTGTAATGTTACCTGCCTTGTAGAAGGTCAAGCACACACCATCCTTTTCCATACATGGTACAGTAGTTAATTCAGAAAATGCAGAAAATTACATCTTGTCACTTATGGGCAGCCTGGTGGTRTTGATTCACTTGGTTTTGGTCAAGTTTTCTGTTTTAAATTTGGTGAAAGGGATTTTGGACTTACACTCTATGGATTCATGTTKTTTCTTTTTTGTTGTTTTAGAGTCTTCCCATGTTAGACTTCTCTTCATGCTTTCCCTACACACTTAAAAATCATGGATATGAATTTTTCTAAGTAATCAATTTCTATGTRTAGATTAAGCCTGAAGTGCCACACAAATTGAAATTCAGGCTAAAATGAAAATAAATGACATGTGTTGTACCATCAGAAGCCCCAAAAAACTTCTCCTCATTAAATGAGAGACATTGAATTTTACTGCCTGTGGAAATCCCCCAAAGCACAATTAGCCTGGCTAATTATCTATGTATTGATATTTAAGTGCTGTAAGCAAATGTATTCACATGATGATTCTTTTTCAAAATCTGAATTGAGTTCACTACCCTAGGCATTTAAAAAAAAAAAAAATCAAAACGTGATGCATTAACTCCAGTATATGGAAAAAAAAGATTTTGTGAATAAAGGACTTGAGAATAAGAGGCCACTTAGACATAAACCACTGGTTGCAYAGCAAAGATTTGTTTTGCAGGAATATCAAAATTATATATTTTTTTTTCCTCAGTAGAAGCCATCAAAATGTGCATTAAAACTACACAGATGTAGAGGTTGGAGTAAAAAAGATGAATAGCATCAATTATGTCTTTAGTCCACCAGAAATTTTACTGAATGGAATTAATTTCTCAAAACGAGATGCTTAAATTGGTACCATAATGAGATATATTACAAGACCTGCTATTAAAGACAGCTTTTGAAATATTGTGACCTATTTTCATTTTTTGTTTCATGTTTCACCAGGTGATACACTTCCTAGAATTTGAGGATTTTTTTCTCTTTTTGTTATAAACTGTCAGATCATCTTCATCCTTGTTCACAGATTTACACAGATGTACATAGTAATCTGACATCAGCATTTTGCTGCTTAAACATCATGCTTACAACTAAGAAAAAAAAAAAGCGGTGAAATAATGAATAGCTGACAAATTCCAGTAGAAACAACATTTGCATTAAAGCACTTCAGCTGAGAAGAAGGGAGAGTTTATGTCCTGTTAGGGAATCTCATTTTGTTTGCGTGGTAAAGTTCAGCATATATTATACAGCGTTTTTGGAGATTACTTTTTATATTGCAAAAGCATTCACGAATGTTTTATGTGGTTTATTCTGTATGAGGTATTTCATTCCTGGGTATTCCCGTCATGACTGTGTGTAATATGCTCCTATCTCTTTTAGAAATCAGAAGCAGCCAACAAACTCCCTTTAAAACTACCAAACCAGCATCTCCACAGACACACACACTTAAATTTCTTGTACTCTCAAATACAAATTATGTGTATATGATCCTAATAAAATGCGTGTACACACACGTTATGCATGAGGAGACCACGCCATACATAATTGCACCTACATGTGCACAGAAGCACATGCATTCATAGAACATTAAGAAATTGCACTCAGGTAAATCCTGTATATAAATTATTTTCAATAGCAGCCACTCTATTTTTGTCTAATTTCTGGAACTCTTTGTTAGGTACCACTGAAAAACCTATCCCTTGGCAAGTGAAGYCTTCATTATTTGTAACACAAACATACACCCTTACCTTTATGGTCTTTTGACTTACGTTACTTGAAAGATTGAACTCATGGATAAGAGATTCCTCAAATAAAAGTGTTCCCTTAACATCCTCTAAATCTTAACTTTTTGGTGTTCTCAGAGCTGTATAATGTTGAAATTGTCATCTTTTATTAATGAGTAGGAACCAAAAAATGAGCATTTATGAGCACTGTTGTGCATTTTGCAATATAAATATCTAATGMCCCTCTGAAAAGTTGATATTAATTAAACTTTCCAGAGTGGAGGACTGTTTTGCTGGAAGCAAAATGGATGGRTTAATCATATGGGATATAAGCTATACTTAATTTTTCTGTCTTACTCCAACCAGTATCTCTCTTCTGAGTCCCCTACTTCTGTGTCACTAAATTCTTTCAATTTTTTGTATACAGTGCTGTCATGGGCCTGGTGAGAATTCAGTGTAAGTAACTAATAAAACTTGCCTGTCCAATATTTATTTATACCATATTCATGTGCAGTGAATGAGTTCATAAAGGGATATAAAGGAACATAAAGACACATCTGACTCTTTTGGGAGCTGACAGAATTTTTCTAACAGTGCAAATCCTATGAGCTGAAACATCAACATGTAGCACTGCAGAATAGAGATACAAAACTGAGACACTGGCTTTGGTTGAGTTATAGAGAAGATCTTGGTAGAAATGCAACTCTTAATTGCTAACTCRAGGAACCATTAAGTTCTTTCATTATTGCCTTATAATATAAACAGGGAAGGTGATGGTAATGATCAAGATACAATGCATAGTCTCTAGAACTACATGTMTTTTCTAAACATATGAAACTATCTAGGATGATAATTTTCTAATTTGCTTAGAAAAGTGATTTACTTTTTATCTCTTTGGATTGTTATATGTAACTTATTTCGGACTTGGAGRTAGAATTACACAGTGCTTGTCTCCAGGAGGATCAAATACAGAAAAGACTAGTAGCRTGCTCTTGAGATTATGTTTTGTGCATTGACTGGATTGCCTTCCTGAAATCTGGTACTGGGGCAAGCACTGGGATATTTCATTTTTGTATTAAAGATGGCTGAATATATGCTGCATATCCTTTCAGGTAGAGAAAAAGAAGCTTCATTTGTCAGTAGGTTTTGTTTTGATGGCTTGAGTACAAGAATTCAYTTGATTTTCTCCACCTCTTTACTAGCCTGAATAAAATAACTTTGTATATGAGAATTAATTTTTGCTCTGATACTTGGTCCCAGACTAGGGGAACCAGGGGACACGATTTGGCTTATCCCTATCCTAAGACTCCCCAAAATAAATTTGACTAAAAAGGTTAAAATTCAGACCAGTAACTTGCTGAATCACTGGAGACAAAGCTTTTTTACATAGATGAATGGTACACCTGACTTATTCATGTTTCTTTATCTAGCAATTGTTCTGTTTCCTTCTCCTCCTGAGAGAGGCCTTGCAGCTCTATTTTGGAAGAGAGAGTAGTAAAATGTTTATGTACAAAACCCACAAACCCAACAAACAACAAAAAAATGTAACCAACCAAAACAACTTGTGTGATTTAGTCCTGTAGTGAATTTCCTGTGATATTTGAAGGCAGAGTTAGAGCTATCGAATTCATTAAACCAAATTTTACTTTTGCCCTGAACACCCTTCAAGTAGATGAGAGTGAATTTGCTGTAGAACAGCTCTAAATAGCTCTTAATTACGAATTTCAGAACATTAAGCTAGTTAAATTGAAGAACTTAGAACATTCCAGTTTACATCTGGTATAAGAAATGCCTATTTATTTTTTAGCATTTTGGTTAACTTTCATAGTGTATTTGTAAATTTTGGACTAGAAAAGCCTCCAATGCACTTCAGTGTTTTGAAATAAATCACTATGCATTTTTTTTGCTAAGATCATGAATGRTGAGATACCTAGCTGAAAAGAGAAGCCTCAGCTTTCTCCAGGAATTCATAAACATTGGAAAGTTGTTTTTGGTTGTTTTTTTTTTTGTCACTATATTTTCTAAAGAATCTCCTTCTAAAAGTCCTGAAGAAGAGCCACAAGTCTCTTAGAGATTTTCTGATAGTTATCACAAAAATGGTAAAGGTCTGTTTGTATCATGACTGCCYTTTTATTTGATGTTGAGTGCTTATTGGCATAGACCCCAGATACTGACTGTGAAACCAAATAATTACTCCTGATAGGGATAATATATCAGCATAAGGACACTGATAGTGGCAATTTTCCATGTCATTTAGATAGTAGATAACAGCACTACAGYGACTGATAAATGATTAGCTTAAGTCATTAAATGAGGCACATGTGTGTTTTCCTAGTTAGGTATGTGAGAATTGCATTTAATTTTTATTTATGACAGACAGTGATTTCAGATAATGGATTTAGCAAGACAGGAAGAAAAAAATGTTTTTTTCAGCTCAGTGCTGAGGTACCCTTCATTTTCCTTCAGTATTTCAGAGCATGCGGAGAGCAGAGGAAAACTCTACAGGTCCTACGGCTATGACCCTGAGTAAGATAGTAGTACATACCCTCTCCTTAGTCTGTAGTGAGTTTCCAGACATCCTTATATTCATAGGATGCCTCTTTTCTTCTTGCTTTTGCTAAGCTTTTGAACATATGAAAATACGAAAGGAATGGGATTAAAGCTCTCCCCTCTCTGTGAATCCTCCTGATTTGCCTGTAAATCTGTGTCTGGTTACTGTTCATGAAGATATAGTAAACCATTATCTGTCATAATCCAATTTCTTATCTGTTAGAGATCAAGATGTGCCTCAGGATGCTGGCTGACTATCCCACATCTGTCTGTGATGGAGGTCTTGCAGCTGTCTCTCGAGCAGCTGGGCTGTACAGCTGTCGAGCGCTAGTGCCTCCACTCTGATTTAACAGGGCAATTTCTGTCTTCTTCAGTTTCAGTTTAGAYTTCTACTGTGAATCAATTTTCACTTATTTCTGAAATTATGAGCAAAATCATGTATAAAATATTCGTCATACTTTCCTTAGTGCAGCCAGATGTACTTAATGAAAACAATGAGCCAGAGGTAATGAAATTGCTAACAAAATAGAAAATAGGTCTTTTGCGACATAAACTACCTACTTGCCATGCACTTCAAGCGTGGAAGCTGAGTATTTTGTATGCCTTTTGCTCCCTGTTAAATTATTTCTTTTGCTGATAGTCACTGATTTTTGCTGTGAACTTGAATGGGTTTGTATGAAGAGAGTGGTAAAAGGCATATGATAAAAGTTGGGATTGGGCCATGAATGGATGTTGTTAACAGGGATTTTACCTTCATACCACTTTTTGATATATATTTTCTTCTAAAGTTTGGCTGGTCGGGCTTTAGCAGTGCAGTCTGAAAGCCTGTCGTTTTTTGATGAAAAACAGAATATCCTGTAAGATTGCAATGAAAGAAGCAATGTGGAAGAAAAAGCAGATTCAAACAATTCTTTGAGCCACCCACACCGTCACAGCAAAACTTCTGAAGGGAAATAGATGTTTTGGATTGAATGCAGTTTTGCTCATGAAAAAAAAAACCATACAGGTCATATTTTAAGGGCTGTGTAAATGCCTGTGGGCCCAACAGCAATCCCCTTACCTGCGCTGAGGAGTTGCTTTCCCCCCACCTTAAGTTACTGGTACTTCTTCAACAGTGCAGCACACTTGAATGCATTTATAAGTATTAAAGTTGTAATTTTGGCTGCAGAGGTGGTTTTTGGCAGACATACTGCTTTTTGAACAATTAGGGGAGAGATGTGTGAAAATTATGCGCTTAGCCCAAGCCACCCAAAAGCGGAGTTCGAGCTGAAGCAGAGATGAGCAGTCAGAACAGACTGTGTAGTCATTCCTTACACATCTTTTGGCTGCTGGAAATGTGATCTGTCGCCATAAATCCTATTTTATATAAAGATAGTAAGTAGGACTCATTACAGCTTTTTGGCTGTTTATGTTTCGCTGCTGGCCATTGATACGTGACAGGGCAGTATTAATCTTGTCTCTCTGGGAGCCAGAAGGAGCAGACTGCACATGGGCATCCAGAGGCTGCAGAGGAAGCACAGAAATACACACACTGGAAAAGGTGGAGAGGTCAAGTTTAGCATTCAATCCCTGCTCATGACTAACTTAAAATATTACCCTTCAGCTGCAAAAAGACTGGATTTCAGCAGCAAATTTGACCAGACAGACCACACAATGAAGTCATCAGTGCTGAGACCCACCAGCTTGAAAAAACAACAACCCCTGSTGTTAAGACAAATGCTTTGAAGAGTGGTTGATATTAATCAGGTGGTGCTACTGGTTTGGAGTTCATTAGTCATTCTGTATGAATAAAAATGCTGATAAAGGACACAATAACAGTGCAGAGCCAAGGCAGTTTTGTAACACAAGAAGGCACAGATCTGAAATCTACTTAAGGAGAATTGGTTAGGGTCCATTTTAAAATTCCTTAAGCCAAACTCATCTCTGGGCTAACTCCTTTGAAGTCACTGGTGTTACACAAGGAATTAATTTGGCCCTTAAGCTCTGTACATTAGCAGCAATCCTGCTCACCGTGTTGGAGGTTTACTGTTTCAGTGTGGTTTCCTCAGAGAAACTTCTTAGACAGCCCATTGTGTTCCCACTGTGGGCAGCCCTCATCTTCCCCACCCTTTCTTCCCATCGGTTTCTTAATTGCTGTAGGAGTTAAACAATATTTAAAATTTTTAACGGTCATGTACTGTGAAAATATCTCCCTTTTTGTATCTAATATTTGCCTACAGCTGTATTTGGTAATGTGAAACAAATTTCTAATATGCTGGCATTGGATATGGTCTTGGTCACTGAGAGAAGTTAAAATTCAGTGTGCCTGGCTGCGCTTGAACTGGAGGCACAGCTGAATCCTGGTAATGTGGGGTTGGATCCAGAATTGCTTCAATCTGACAGAAATCCGGTGTCTGTCTCTGTCGTCCTCCCAGCAAACAGTATTTGTCCAGCCTCATAGTAAGCTGGACCAGGGAACCAGATTGATTGAAAATTACTCCTGAAAATCCATGTTCAATTAAATCTGTTACCTGGTCCTTAGCAGAAGGGGATGTGATAGCAGAAGTGGATGGCTCAGAATTGGCTGGAGGTGACTGTGCTATATCCCTKTGACTGTGACTGGGCTGCTCTGTATCTCTTAAGCAGTGCTCTCCTGATCCGATGGATGTCCAGAGAACACGTCCATGCCCCCAGATCTGTGCCCAGCACTGACCCCTTCATGGGTTCTCCACCTGTACAAAATGTTTCTGAGTCCATGTGCCCCCATGTGAAGTGTTAGCAGAGCTCAAGTCTTGCACCCTCCTCCCTTGGAGATGAGTGAGRTATCTATAATGAGCAAGTAACTTAATCATCTACAAGATTTTTCTGTGTGTGACGAAGACAGATGGAACTGGAAAGAGAACAGTACCAGTATCTAGCATYTGTATTCAAATCCTCCTGGAGATTCAAGACATGCAAATATGTAACAGCATAATCTTTTCTCTGGTGAATGTTGCATACAACCACAGAGGAAAAATAAAAAGTTTTATTTAGGTATATTTCRAAAATGAAAAGAAGCATTTATGAATAATGGATTGCGTAATTTTCCACCATTTTCTCTCTAGCTCTCTCTCTTTCCCTTCTCCTCCTGTTTTGTGGAGAAGGTTGTCACTCAGTGCCCAGGTCAATGAGTCTGACATCCCTCTGCTGAGGGACTGACTGCTTTTGTAGAACTAGACCTAAAGTCTGGCCTGTAAATTACTCCCATATTTAACATGACAGGCTGGGTGGTTGGGTTGTCTGAGAGTAAGATAATATGATACTTTGAGGAGCTGAAATAYCCACTACATTGCAAGTTAAAAGTTGGAGGTTTGTTGTTTTGTTGTGTTTTTTTTCCCCTGTAGCAGAACATTTTAAAATATAACAGACTGCTGCATAAATATTATTTCTCAAAATATGTTTTGTTGTGTTACACTTGCTCCTGAAAAAGGATACTTTGCATTACAGTCTTGTGCTATGTGAGGCTGCCCTCGAGACGTCCATGTGTTTTCCCTTCAAGGAAATATGCACAGGTTTTCCAGGATGTCAAGCAATGATGGTTGACAAGGTAACTTCTCTTAACAAACAAGCAGGCAACAACTGCACACAGCATCATGGGGGATTATGAGATGAAAGTCCACTCTTTAATCAAAAATTCATTGTAAAAATTTTAACATCGTATTTCAATTATAAATTTGATTTCAATCTGGTTTTCACTGGATTACAGCAAGCAGGTATCCATCTGCTTTGAATTCTTTTTTTTTTTTTTTTTTTTTTGAGATGTATTAATGTGTATTGTTCAAATAAAATGGGTGACAGGAATATGAAGCTGAAAAAGTGAAGTCCATCAGGCCTTTCAGGACAAATAACACAATCTTTTCCAATTATTGAATCAACAGATTCCTTTTGTCCTTTACTATTTTGACTCCAGAAGAAATTGGTTGGGCTCAGTTACTCATTCTCACAGATATATTGATAGCAGAAAGGYATGCTTTCACTTGCATACTGTAGCACCAAGGAAGTGAAAAAGACAATCTGTTTTGTGAGTGTTGAAGGGACAATGTGGTGTTTTTAGGAGATGCTTCGTTTTAGGTCGCTTGCTGGGTTAGTGGCTTTCACAGTGACAGTCTGAGTTTTCTTGCAGAGGCCTCGAGGCCTCTGATGGAAGAAGCTGCTTGCTGCCACTCTGCAGGCTGTCTCCTCTGCAGGACARCCCTGGCCTGGGCCTGGAAGTGGTAACCTTCTGGCTTAGTGTCCTAAAACTATGGTTCAATTCAGACATCTACATCCTAGATTTTCATGTTCCAACCTTCCAACTTCATAGCATTTGTGATATTCTTGACACAGAACATCTCAACCCCGTTGCTGCCCAGTCATTACTGCTGTCTTTTCTTTCAGCATTTCTGCTATATTGCAGAGGATAGCAGGTAGCTGACTCTTCCTAGATGTAGAATTCAGATAATGTGGTTTTTTACAAGCAGAGAACACTTCTAGGATGTCTAAATAGTAAAGCAGATCTTACTCGAGTATTTTGAAAGTAAAGGACAAACCACTAAAAGATGAGATAAAATGCCTGCTGACCAGAGTGTCTCCGGATAACAGCTCAGTTGTCACAGCTGTCAAGCAGCTCCTTGCAGCGCTGGCTTTTGGAGCCCATTCTTCCAGTACTGCTGAGAACCTGGACCAAATTGATGTCTTCTCAAAGGTGCTGAGCTGGCTTTGGTTCAGTGGCTGCCACCCAYTGGACTCAGAGCACTTAAAACCACAGCCATCGTTGACTGCCCAAATACTTGCTGAGGTTTCAGTGTGTCTCAGGGTCAAGCATATAGGTACCTGCCAAGGCATGGGCTCTGCAGTCTTTGCTTTCCAGGTAGGAGCTGGTGTCCCTCCATTCACACGTAAACTATGCCGACAGCAGCATTCCTTACATTGTATGAGGCATTAGTKCACTCTGTCCTACAGCTCCGGGATAAATACATACCCCAGATTCAAGTTGCAGCACGTATTAAAAAAATCGAATAAAGTATCTGAAATCATATTTATTAAGCCCATATGCATATGGTCTTTAGAAGAGCATATGAAAGTTAACTTAAAGACTCACATCCTCAGGCTTTTATTTAATAAGGAAAAACAAAGGGGAGTGAAAATTATCTTGCATTGCCATCTCTAATTTTAGTGTTCCTATTGTGGTTCGTCAAGTTTTGTGTGGAAATTACACTAAGTTTTTCTTTTATTTTGCATGCATGTTGTGCAGAATATTTTTAATTTCTATTTTGTTAGACAAATGACAGAAGAGACTTGTATGTAAAATAAACATAAATAAATTAGTGTAACTTTCATCAGAGCAGAATAATGGTGAAGAGAAAATCACTGTTCTTACCTCCACTAGACGGGCATAGAAGTGTAATTTAGTGGAACTGATATATGCAAACCTGTGGGTATTGGACTGAGACTCAGTGGACCTGGATTAACATTCATGAAATACTTCCCTCACCGGGTCTCATTTCAGACCATGCAGGAACAATGTCTGTCCCTGAGAAGTGTTTTAATATATGCTGCTTTCCTTCCTGGGTAACAATTATTTTTATTTTTATTTTTAGCCAGTGAAAATTTGTTCTTGAGAAAACAAAAGCAATCAAAGCAATAGCAGCTGAATTAACAAATAAATACTTACTTTTCCATAGAAGCCAAAGTTGGAGATGCCCAGGGGGATTCAGCCTGTGTGCATTCCCTGCCAGGATACCTTGCCAGTGCCTGAAACTCCATTAGCAGAACTGCAAGGTTAAATCCAGTTTTCAGAATCTTATTTATATATGGTGTCTTGATGCAAAAGCCTCTTGATATGTGKAGTGTTCCGTTTTTCTGAAATCACCCTTTGTTCATGAAACATTTAGAAATTCATTTAGCAAAGCATTTTGTCCATATCCTGCTCTCGCCTTAGATGGCTCTTTTGCAACTAYGTACTAGATTGAAATCTTAGACTCCACTTTGGTTGTAACCAAAAAGCARTATCTTCTTATCTTTTCTGGAACTRACATTCTGTTCTGTATTCTATTATGTAGGTTTTTTTGAGAAGCTGTTAATCTTCTTTCTGTGCTCTTTTTATTTTTTCTCCACACTTGCACAGTGGCCTTTCCTGGACCCAGTCTCAAGTTCAGCTGCTGACGCAAAATCCCTGCCTTCCTCAGTGAGAGTTTTTCGAGCCCAAACAGGGTGTAAAATATTAAAAGCTCTTTGTTTCTTTGCTGTTGTTTTTTACAGGGTTTTTACTGTCATTTTCTTGCTGTAGAACTGAGAAACCTTTTCTTATAATTTGTTTTTGTGCTTTAATAAAAAYTTTAGCTATCTGACATAAGCCAAAACTTGAAGAAGGATGGTAAGAATTGTCTTTTAAAAGGGTAGTAGTTTAAAACTATACTATAGCACAGTATGCTCTATAATATATTAATACATTATAGTATACCATAGCACAGTATATTTCCTTTAGTTGCAAAAACCTAATGCAAATACAGATTCAATGGCATAGTAACTCTTGTAACAATTAAAAACAGGAGAAAACATGTTGAARTAATCAGCTGATTTTGCAACACTGTACACTAGAATGACACAGTTTTTGTATTCAGTATGATAATTTGAATAAATACCATTCCTAAATAATTCTAGCTGGGTGGTTCTGGGCTTATTTTGGTGATTTATGTATGTACTCTRAATGAGGATGACATTTAAGATGCAACTAAATCTTGTGACATGTTTTAATATTTTTTTTTTAAATTCCCGTTAATATTAGGTTTATCGACTGAAAGATAAAATCTTAGAACATTTATTTTCTGTCATTGTAAGATAAAATCTTGTGCAACTTTAGCTTAACTGAATGGGAAAAAAGACACCTCCACCCCACCTTGGATCCTAAAAAAAGTTTATTTTTGCAAGTTCTGAGTGTAGCTTGTCTCTGCTAAATAAGATTTTTTTCCCATATGATACTGCTTTTTCCCTCCTTTTATTCCCCTCCCCACTAGAGATTGTAGTTCTTCCTGAGAGTTATTGCCATAGTGTTGTTGAAGTAATTCCATTCAAGGTGGCTTTTGCCCATGTTAAAATCTTCCAACAAAACTTGGTGTCCCAATTTCTGTGCCTTCTGAGGTCCTTATACGTATTGTCAGTAGGTATCCACCATCTTTCAAGGTGTTTTTGTAGCTTGCTCCAGAGCCTGGCCAAACTAGTCAAATGTGTCCTTGCACTGAAAACAAAATACACAAGAAAACAAACAAAAATATCCCTCMTTTGATCTAAAAACAAATGTTAGAAAGGCAGAAATAATTCTGATGTGCCTGAGGTGTTCCCTCAATCTGAGTTGGCTTCAATCCTCCCCATGCTGTGAGGGATGCATGGAATACTTGAAGCATGAGGAGAACTKGGTGCTCCAGCACTCACAACTGCTCCTCAATTCCTTTGGTGATTTTAGAAATGGACATTGGTGCTGTTGCTCTTTCCTTCCCCTTTTTCAGTTACATCCATTCWTATTGTTAGTTGGATGAGGATCCCTTCTGGAAACTGTATGGTGCCCATCAGTAGGATCGAAATAGGTTAGGAGTGTGTAGGAAGCTGGGCTTGGTGGCTCAAGTTCAGTCAGCCCCACAGTGAGATGCTCCATCAGATGGATGCTGGTGTGGGACCAGGAGGACCTGCTGAGTACATGCCAGCTTCCCCTGCCCGTGTCACTGCATCAACTGTGGCTGTTTCCATCTGCTGCTGGTTTTGTCTCAAGAGGGAAGGAGATGCTTACAGGAAAGGCTTTTAGAATTAGGACASAAAAACCACTCAGTTCCCTTCACATCAGGCTGAAAAAAGATTTTGGCCATAGCAGCTTGAAGWATCTCAGAGATTTCTGAAAATGAATGTGTTTCACAGGTGTTACAGACCCCCTTCATCCAGCMAATACTCACAGTGAGAGTTTGCAGAAGCCAACACCTAAGTGCTAATTAACTGGACCTGGTCCATAGTCTTCACGTCACTTGGCCTTATTAAATGTTCATCTCATCTGTGAAAATTCCCCGTATTAATTCCTCATTCTATCTGGTGTCCTAAGTATTTCAGACAGAACAAATGAAGCTGAGGAACCAGTACTGACTAACGAGTTAAGGATTAAATTGCCTGTTCTTGGTGATGAGTGAATTACAATTCACAGAATGGTGTGGTTGGCTTGATGGTGAAAAATGAAATTACTGCTAAGTGAAGAAAAAAACTTTAAAAAGAATTTTGTAATCACTGACCAAACAACTTTCATGTGTAAAAGCTTTCTCTTATTATCATGCTGCAAAACATGACCTATATAAATATCTGTATTTGGCCAGAACAAGTTTAGAGAACAACTCACTCAGCAAAGCAGAAAATAAGTTCAGTTCAGTAATAGTTTTTTCTTTTCCATTACCTTCCAGTCTACCCATTGGTCCTCTTAAAACTGAATCCCACCGCTGCCTTGGTGGCTTTCACACCTAAATGTGTGCATTTTCTGCATTCACCCCACATTGGTGTCTAACTTATGTTGCTCTCTAGTCCTTTTAAATTTAAGTGGTAATCTGTTACATTTAAGACGTATCAGTGTCTTAGAGCTAGCTGCTTGAATTTTGTTCACTTGGCTGTATTCTTAGCAGGTTTTGTATTCTTTTGTTGCCACAGTTTTGAAGGTTTTTCAAGACTGAGAGAAAGGCTGAAGTTGAATGTTTTTAGCTTCACAGAAGGCGGAGGTTACACTTCATTTGAAAACAAAAGAGAGATATCAGAGGAACTTACACTACAGGGATCTATCTGTGCTCATTGCATTCTATGTAACTTTCACTTACAAGGTCTTTTGTATCTAGATTCTTCCTTCAAAATTTCTGTATRTTGGGGTGGAAGTCGGGAAGAAGGAAGGAAGCCTTCCTTCTGGAGGAAGACCTGTTAAATCCTGAGTGAAATGGGTGTTTAATTTTGTGGTGCCTCTGTTTACACTTTCACAACTCCAGGTGTGAAAGTAATGGCCAGCTGCAATGCTGACTCCACTACAGGTCTGACTGCAGCCTTCTTCACAGTGCAGCCTGGGGGAGTCAGGTCCAGAGCCCAGGRTCAGTCACCCTGACATTTTCTGTCTTTCTCTGTGCCTTTTAAAAATTTCTTCACTGTAACAAGCACTCTGAAACTTCTTGCAAGATAAATGAACTGTGATGGTAAAGGGAAGCTGAACACTTGCCAGGATTTAAGAAGTGATGTAGTATTTCAGATTTAAACAACACTTTCTGAGAGAGAAAAAAGTGCGTATTTTGAAAGGTTGTTGACTAAAAGACTTCATGTGTGTTGGTGCTATACTGCCTGAAGTCCTGTTAGAAGGTTTTTGTTTAATTTGCAAAGGAAACCAGCAGTGTTTTAATGTGCAACTCTGCAGAGGCACAAAGTCTGCAGTATACAGCCTAGAGTGATAGGTCAGCAGAGGTTATTTGAAGGATGGGAACAACCAGATAGATCAATTAAAAATGTTTGCTAACTCCATAATATTGAGTGACAGGGTGGAAAAATCCCATTGGCCCTCATTTAGAAAGCAGCATTTAAAAAGTCTGCTCGCTATCTGGTTGTGKTGGTAAAACCCATGCCCTTGGAAATGCATCCCTCAATGTCCTCAGGGTTTTCTCTGTSATCTGTAACTGCTGCACTCCTGACTATGGTGATGTCCTTCTGATGCTTTGCCAACTTGCAAAATTCTTTGCTTCCTGTGATTCACAAAAGAACCTGAGTTCTGAAATTGTGCTGATGTAGTGTTTTCCTCAAAATTTACTGCAAGAGCACAGCAGGCCAAACAGGACTGCATCCAGGTTACCTTGTGCTGTGTCCAAAAGCAATGCTGTTAGAAAAGCTGAGGGAAGCAATTTCTGTGAACTAGAAAAAGACAGTGGGAATGTGTAAAAATTGATTAAACCCAAAAATAAGAATGTATTTTAAAAAAAATTACTTTGCTTACTTTTGGCACACATGGTAGTATAAGYTCTTTATGCTCAAAGCAGCAACAGAATAGACAGTGACCATTAGGCCGAATTATTTCTTTCTGGCTTTCTTTGTCCCCCTCAAGGGCAAGGCATCTGACCAGAATGGGGAGCCAAAACTGAGGTTTGATAMCTGTTCTACCTAAATCAACATCTCCCTTTTCTCAAATCTGTTCCCCATCTCACTCTYCTCACACCTGCTTGCTTGAGCTCAAGTAGATGATGCTGCATCTCATCTCTTTGTGTGAACTGCTGATGGACTCTGTGACTGGTGCATGGGTACTTATTTAGGCAAGTTAAGTATTTCTCATTGTCTTAACAAAAGCAGCTTTAATCATCTGGCTGGATTTCATATAAAAGTCCTTAATTCAATCATCAGGGATTTTGCTGTTGGAAAAATMAGGTCTGGCTGACCATGAAAGCAGAAGTCTGATTCTGCCAGATCTCATTGGGAAAGCAGAAAAGGGGACAACAAGCACTGTTTGCCTTAGTGAATTACCAGYTCATTAGAAGGAKGAAAACAAATGTATTGGATTCATTAAACTGGCGCTGAATTAATTATTTCTCCTTCTCCTAGTATTTYAAAAAATATTGCTTACCATATTCATTTAAAAAATATGGTAGTATTAATGTGTGCAGATAAAAATACGAGAGCTGTAAGAAACTATTTTCTGGAATATCGGGGACCTGAGTGCATAAAAGTGAGATCAGAACTGTTAGATCATGTTTATTTGAAATTTCACAACAGGATAGTTTTGTTCCTACAATATCATTTTATGTCTTTGAATGTTTGAGGGTTTTTAAAATTGTAAACATCAAAAAAAATTGGAAGAAACAAGCTAACAAAGACCAGACAAAAAATTAAAAAAAACAAAACCACAGATGAGTATATGCATTGTGTGACAGAGGTTCACTGATAAACCAGAATAACAGACTATGAATGCAAACAGATTGTTACCGCAAATAGTAATACGCAACATATGTCTGTGGTTAACAGAATGGCTTAGATGCCATGGGAGGTTGTGGTAAATGTTTACTGTAAAGAAGGCAGTCATTGCCAGTATGAACATGAAATTTCTGACCCTATAAAAAACTTTCTAAATGCTGAAGTTAAAAACCCAAGAATATTTCRGAGAATTAACTTGTAAATCTTGTCTAAAATAGATGAAGATGATCCATTTCCCACACAACATCCTTATCTCCAAATTGAAGTGACATAGATTTGAAGGGTGAATTATTTAGTGGATAAGGACTTGGCTGGATAGACACAATTGGGCAATTGTGGTCCATGGCTCAGTGTCCAGGCTGAGGCCGGTGACGAGTGTTGTCCCTCAGGGCTCTGCCTTAGTGCCAGCGCTCTTCAGTGTCCTCACCAGTGACACCGACAGAGGGATCGAGTGCACCCCCAGCGAGTTTGCAATGACAGGAAGCTGAATGGGGCAATTGGCACAACACAAGGATGGGATGCCATCCAGAGGGGCATGGACAAACTTTGGAAGTGGGCCCATGAGAATCTCAAGAGGTTTACCAAGTCCAAGGGCAAGATGCTGTACCTGGTCAGTGTGATCCCAGACATGAGCACAGATTGGGAGAAGAGCTCCATTGGCAGTCCTTCCCTGTGAAGGCGGACTCGGGGGCTCTTGTGGATGAAGAGCAGGACACGAACCAGCCATGTGCACTCACAGCCCAGAGAGCCAAMTGTGTCCTGGGCTGCATCCAAAGCAGCGTGGGCAGCAGGGGAGGGAGGGGATTCTGCCCCTCTGCTCTGCTCTGTGAGATCCCTCCTGCAGTGCTGCATCCAGATCTGGGGGCCCCAGCACAGGAAATACATGGAACTGTTGGAGTGGGTGCAGAGGAGGGACACCAAGATGATCAGAGGGATGGAGCACCTCTCCTGTGAAGACAGGCTGAGGGAGCTGGGGTTGTTCAACCTGAGGAAGAGAAGGCTTTGGGAGACCTCATTGAAGCCTTTCTGTACCTAAAGAAAGATTATAAAAAAGAAGCAAAGTGACTTTTTACTTGGGCAGATAGGGATAGGACAAATAGGAATGTTTTTTAACTAAAAGAGGAGAGATTTAGATTACATGTTAGGAAGAAATTCTTTATTGAGGGTGGTGAGGCACTAGAACAGGTTGCCCAGAGAAGTTGTGKATGCCCCATCTCGGAAAGTTTTAAAGGCCAGATTGGATGGGATTCTGAGCTATCTGGTCTACTGAAAGTTGTACCTGCCCATGGTGAGGGGATTGGAACTGGATGACCTTTAAGGTCCTATTATATGATTCCATTATTGCATTTTTTATATAGCTGGAAATCCTGTAACATGATGAGCCATCTCAAAAAACTCCATGATTGTTTTGTGATTTGACCTCCTAAGTTTAGTCACCCTTTGTTAGCTTYTACTGCATGTTTTTCATGCAATAGATTATGGCATGTTCTAGAACATGGTGAACTTTGTGTGTTCATGGTCATGAAAAACCATCTTCAACTCCACTCTTCACTATTTCCTGCTTCTGCTACAAAGACAATGGAAGCTGAATCTGTTTATTTGAAACTGTATTCTCCATTTATTCCTTGGAAATATGAAATTATATTAATCTTTAGAAGGTTTTCAGACTTTTTTTTTCCGAGCAGCTGCTGAACAGATGGTAGAATATTAATTTATTTTAGCATACCGTTATCTTCTCTGGGATGTTGTTGTTCAACATGTTTGAAGCACTTTTGTTTAAAGGATATTTATATTGACTTCCAGTCTGACAACTTTCTTCATGCTGGTGTTTGTTAAATAATGCACTAATTATTTTCTTATACGCTTTTTGTTCATGTGACTTAACCTTTTTTTTTTTTTTTTTTTTTTTTTTTTTTTTTTTTTTTTTTTTTTTTTTTTTAAGAAAAAATATACTGGGTTTAATGCTTTAGATGTAGTAATCAGGAAGCCTCAAAAACATCTTACCAGATCAGAAATTTGCATTGTAGTATCCTAGAAAAAAAAAAATAAAAAAATGAATCACTCTTATTATTGAACTCGTTGGAAGATACAGTCATACATTCAGAAAGATGGACACCTCATTGTGTCCTGCTGACAAATGGGAKGTTTGAAGATGTGGTTTGGATGTTTTGTGAGCAGCTGTGTCGCTGGTGATTATGACAGCATTCTGACAGCGTTCTTATGTGTAGCGACTTTCTTAAATTAGTTGGAAAACTTGAAAAGCGCTGCATCTCTGGTAGAATAAYATCTGCATTTAACCATGCCTCTCTGCTTAAGACCAGTCTTGGATGATGTCCTTCCATGGCTCAGAAAAGCTGTGTTTTGGGTTCTCCATTACTGTCTGAACTGCATCTGGTTCCAAATAGTTTGATGTTTTTGCTGGAGAATGGAGAAATCCTGGTGGAAACCACAGAGCTGGTTGGGATACAAGAAGTAGCATGTGTCAAGTTTTGGAATTTAGTTTCCTCTGAGTCAGTCTTTTGAGGTTAATAAGCACTCATGCTGCTTTCTGTGGGATAGCTTTCTAATCCTTCCTTCTGTCCTGTTTGTTGACCACAGGAAAATATTGCCTGGAAATAAAGGGAAAAAGGAATTTTATTATTAGTTAATTGTAGACTTAGGGTATAGCTAAGGATGCAGTAAGTGGTTATGTCAATACTATTTTCATAATTGATAGGTTATTTTTTCATTATTAATTTATTTATCTAAGAATGATGCTAAGTAGTCTGGGTTTTTTTATTACTAGATTGTGGTGTAATTTTCACAAATGTTTCAAATTTAGAGATTTGYACTTATATGGGCATAAGATGTATAAATTCACAAAGATGAGTACTAAATAGAAGATTTAACCATTTTTTTTTTAAACCCCATTATTTATGTTCCTCAGAAGGGAYTGTTCAAGCATTTTTCTGAGTGGCAGCTGGGGAATTGGAGAGACCTATCACTTTTAACAAAAAATGCGTCTAAAAGGCCAACATTGCAGAAAACAAATTAAAATCAAGGACAATTTTAACATCAAAACCAATTTTCATCTTTTGGTAATTCGACTCTGGCAGAGTAGAAGAGCTTTCAGAAGGGATAACAGCCCTTTTTGCCTCTAAAATTGCTCTCACTGAACTTCTCTGGTTTTAGCTTTGTGATAAATTTACTGATCATCAGAATTCGTCACAGGGCAGCTGCCATACCACTTCTTTGATTCCATTTCTGGTAACATTACATTAGGAAAAGCAGAAAACTAGAAGTTATTGCAAGGTCTTTCAAAGACATAAGTTCAGGAAGCAAGGTGCAGTTTTGCACCTTAAATGCACATGAAGAAGAAAAACTAATACAGATTAAGACTTTGTAAAAGAGAGGACACTTGAGAAGTTGCAGAAGGCATGGCTAAGTGATGTATGGGCAGTAGGATTAGATTTATAGACCGCAAGGAAAYGGTAATAGATGTTCGTGTTCAAGTTGCAACTTGAGATTTTTCTGCTTATTTTCTTTAGGGTGCTGGCAAAATAAGTATTTTACACAAATACTTGGCTCCAATTGTTTTACTTTTTCTCCTGTGGGTCTCAGAGCAGATACTTGAATTGAGCAAACTATTTGGCCCCTAAAGCTATTGTATGACAGACTGCTAACATATCTGCTAATCTGAAATACAGTAAGCATGTAACTGAAGTGTTTATTGCCATTGCAAATACGGCCTTGAATCTTTTTTTTTTTTTGKAAAGAGTAACCCTTGAGTGATTGCAATCTTTGTTTCTGTAAGGTTTATTCTTTCCTTTTCTTTTTCATTCTCCCTCCTCTCAAGATACCTTACAGGAAGGCTGTATATGAATTCTTTCTTTGGTAGTGGCTTGCCAGTGGTTCATCTTCACAGAATTGTATAGACACAGTAAGAAATCCTTCAACTCCTACYGAGTTGGTTTGCAAGAAAAATTTTGGTCCTGGGGTGCTCTTGAGCCCCCATAGAGGAGAGGACAGCATATCTTGCACAGAGCCMGGAGTTGGASTTGATGATCCTGATGGGTCCCTTCCAAATCAGTATATTCTGTAATTCTATGATTTTATATTTTTTTGCACACCGTGCATCGTGGGTGGGAACCTCTCTGTGCTGAAGCCACGGCCCCATTGCTGCATACAGCCTTTGGGGAATTTACCTAATACAGCATGTGCAACAGGGTTTGCAACTGAGACAGCATTATCCTTCAAGTTCCGAAGGTAGCTGCTGTCTTGGCTGGTTGGGACATTGTTTTTATGTTGAGCTTTTGGTTGCCTTAGGGGATGGATCCTTCAGCTCTTCATTAATGGACCGTGGCTGTTCCGCTGCACGGCCCTGCAGGTCTGTGTAATTGCTTCAACAAGCTGGGCTTTGGCTCAGTGATTCTTATCCTGTATTTCTTGGTGGTTGAAATAGAATTGCCCAACAAGCATCTTTTACAGCACAAGAGGACAGTTTGTGCGCCAGGTTTTTGCAGTAAGTACATTTATGCAAGTTTTGTGGTGTGCTTTTAGTAAGCCTTGTAAACTCAAACTTTCAGAATTTCTCATTACTCTGCTCGTATCTCAGCCCCCACTCACCACTTGCTCTGTCAGCCTTGCATCAGCCAGTTCTTAGCTGGAGTTCCCTTAGTCTGAATCACAGTATTAGTTTTTGTACATTTTAGGACTTTTTTTTTTTTTTTTCCTCTCCCCTCCCTGTTTTACAAAGTCTGCCTTATATCCTCTTTCATATGAGAACAACAGTGGTCTATTACATTAATTCTTACATTGTAAGGGAATTACATTAACTCTTACACTCTGGCCTGGACCCTAGTCCAAGCTTCAGAAATGAAGCCTTGTACCAAAGTATCAGTGGTTGCTTCTGTTTTCATCCATGTATTCATAGTCTAGGTCTTAAATTGGAGAAATACTCAGTAACTGCATTTCTGGTGCTTAATTCTCACCTACCATTGTCTTAATTTTGGCAGGAAGCTAACCATCAGTGTRTCTGGAAGGATATACATAGAATGCACAGGGAAATGCAAGTGACAGAATTACAGAACGGTTGAAGTTGGAGGAGACCACTTCAGGTCACCTGCTTAAGAAGGGACACCTAGAGCCCATTTTCCAAATCTCTGTCCAAATGGCCTTTGAGCATCTCCAGGGATGGGTACTCCACAGCCTTCCTGGGCAATCTGTGCCAGTGCTTGGTCACACTCAGAGCTTCCTGATGTTCGGATGCAGCCTCCTTTGTTTCTGTATCTGTCCATTGCCCCTTACCCTGTCACTGAAAATAGTCTGGCTAATGGAGATTATTTATTCTTCATGCATTCCATGACTCTCTTGAATYGGTTTCTATCATTCTCCATGCTCTGCAGGTTATCAGCCTCTTCCTGTTAAAGCTCAAAATGCTAGTTTCTATCTTTACAGTCCTKGGCCACACAGGAGTTTGGGTTTTTTAGTTTTCCTGTGCAGTATCAGCGCTGAAACCACCCTTAAATATGACCAGTATTTAGAGGTGTGTCTGAAAAACACTGATGGCAACACAGCTCCCTCTCCATCATAACCTGAGCAACCAAGCTATGAGTATGTGATGCTAAGAGTGGCATACAAGGGTTTCTGTGCCCTGCATCTCCTTTTGGTGGTTGAAATAGCTTTTACAGGGTTGCCAAGTGTGGCCTGCCAAAGTGCCATCATGAACTCTGCTCCTGTAAGTSAGCTTAGTCTTGATTAAAATTTCACATAACTTTCGTCTGAGGCATTTAACCAGCTGTTGAAATATAAAAGAAACACTATGTTTTTGTCCCACAGTAAGGTCTGTGAGTCTGTTATGTTTCTCAAAGCAAATACGACAGCCTTGCAAAAAGGAAAAGAGATTTTTACTGTATTTTGTTCATCTCCAAAGAGAGCTAGTATTCAATGATAATATTTCTGTTAATGTGAAGCAAGCGTGGAGAAAGGAAGTGAGGAAATAACTCCCTGTTCTTATTTAGTAGAAGATTTTATTGGATGCTGTGGGAAAAAAAA
>NW_026623370.1:765001-780477 GCF_030028575.1 Malurus melanocephalus
AAAAAAAAAAAAAAACCAAAAAAACCCCAAAAACAACAACAACAAAAAGAAACCAACCTAAAGGTAGACAACATACCAAAATAAGACCTAGGCTTAATTTTCTTTGCAAGTGAAAATTTCSTAATGTGTAAGGTGGAGACCTGAGTTGACATCAAGAGATGTCACCCTTTCTGTTCTTGTTTGCAACTCAGTGGGTATTCCAGCAGTACAAAGAAAAATCTGATTTGTAAACTGAGCAGCATTCCTTGAATAAGTTCAGTTCTTCACAATTTTCTGTAAGTATTGTTTTTCTTCAAAGATTCAAGTGCCAGAAGATTAGTTTAACAATAGCTGAAACACAACTAGAAAATACACAGACATGTTCTTCACCTCTTTTTTTCCTTTTATAGTCTTTTTTGCAGAACATCTGTACTCATCTCACTTGACATGGAAGTAAAATGATTTTTTTTTAGCACTAGCTTTAAGTCGGTGGGCTGAGTCTTTCTAATGGGTATTGGAAACGAGTGTTTTGTCARTTCCAGAGGTAAAAAAATATAGATATGCCCCATATGCTCTGTTTTTTCATGGTTGATATTGAAGTTTGTTTGGCAAAATACTGTTTCTGTGCAGATTAGGTTCTCTTCTTACTCTCAACCTCAAAATTTAAAGGTTTTTGTAGCTACATGTATGGCAACCCTGTCTGATTTTTTTTCAGAGTTTTGTTCAAGTAAGAGATGTACCAACTATTTTTAAGCATTGTTATTCATATCTTGGCTTTGGATGACATCTTTTCTTGAATTTTATAGTGCAGGATGTTTCAGGCACATTCCTTGCTTCCTTTGGTGTTAGTTTGAAARCTAACAACTAACTAACTTAATTCTCTAGAGACAAACAAGAAAAAGAGACTACCTATATRCCTCGTTATTCAAGAATATTTGTATATTACTCAATGGTCTTTGAGCTTATATGTTCACACCATTTTAGTGAAACTGGATCATAAGTGCAAAGTGTAACTGAAACTATTTATGATTGTTTTACTTCAAATGATTGCACACCCTCAAATTAGAATGTTGTGTATTATATTTTGGGAGGCTTTTTGTTAGCAATTTCCACTTCTCACATAGTAGTAACATGTATAAACTGCATTTTTTTTCCTTTATGTTATCTTCTTTTTTCACCCCTAATTGCAATATGATGTTCTGTCTCTACCCTGAGTTTTTTATATGGACCTGTATAGCTTCTGGGTAGGGCTGTGTGTACTATGTCTCTACTAATCTGGCATTAAGAACTGTGTTGTTTTATCTCCATCTGTGCTGCATAATCCCCTGTGGAATGTAATGCAAATAGGTTTCAGGTAAACTCCTTGAAAAACTTGTTATTGTTTGTTTCAGCTGTGTAATGTCACTGAAGAAGCACTTTCTAAACCAGGAACGCACAAGAGCAAGGGTTCGGAAAGTGTACAGTCAAATTCAGGGGCCTGGTAATGTCTCTGGAGCATGGCATGATTGTACTGGAGGTCCTCTRTCCAGCAGGAGGGAGTCTGGAAGTTTATTCCRGGGGCTGGGGCCAGTGATGCCCACYTTGAGCAAAGGAGGTATTGAATGTATGTTCCTTTTGCCTCTGACAACTCAAAGCATCAACAAATTTGTGACAGATTCCTGTCTGAAGGCAGTGAAATTCTATTAATTCAGGAGTCTCCATTTCCCTTTGCAGACATGCCCAAAGCTGCTCTCCAAGCTGGGCACAGGCAGTGGTGCAGAGGTAGATGTCTTACCTGGTCCAGCACTGCCCAGGGAGCAGGGGTGTGTGGCACCTGCACAGAGGTGTCAGCTCCAGGAACTGACTCAGCTTCTGCTCAGCTCCTCTCAGCACGCTCTGCCACTGGCTTGGAAAAGAAAAATTACCTCTTTCATGCTGCCACTTAAGCATTTATGATCCATATCCTAGATCACTTCTTCAGGATTTGACCTTGGCTGTTAAGTCACTTCACTGCTTTTGAAAGTTGTAGCTGAAGCCTACAGCCAGTTTTTATTATACCACTTGGCTTTGGTAAATCCTGAAAATTGCAAGTCAGCTGGCAGTTTTGCTTTTTATTAGGTCAGAGAAACAAGCAGGAATTTGAYAGGGTGAACATGGTTAAGATGTTTATACCTGTTTGAGCTTTTTACTCATTTGTTGACACAATCTGGTCAGTGTATAGGAAATGAACAAATCTGTTTATCTGTTTGAAAATTGGAGTAGTTTGTAATATTCCTGGATTTGTTGGCTCAGGGAATGAAGTGCTTGTCCCCAGAATATTGAATGCTGTGCATCACTGGGAATCAGGATTCCCCAGGTCATCCTGGCATTAGGATTCAGTGGCCAGCTTTCAGCTCTAGAGGTGACTGCTGGCCTTTGGTGTAGGCATCTCATGCTCCAAGGCCACTGCAGCTTCCTTGACCTGTACTCTTAGGGCAATGACCAGGTGGGTACCTCTTGTCTCTTGTGGAGGTTATTTGGTTGGTATTTACGGTTGATCTCTAAAATAACCTGTTGCCCTCAGCCCCTCACAGTCTGGGCTRGCGTTGACACAGATAACTCTTTACCATCTGGCCTTCTGGATAACACAACTCCTTGTTATTTTCTATTAAGTTTAGCTTAATGTATTGTTAATCTCGGAGCTGAAAAAGATGTGGGAATGTTGAGTTGAAAATACTTTTCTAAATCCCCCCGCCCTCAGACCCTGCCTTGGCTGCGTTCTCGTTTCACATTTTCTCAACATTGGAGGAAGCACTGCCAGTTTGAAGTGTTTTCCCAAGCTGTGCAAAATCTTTTTTTCATAATTTATAGCCTTGAGGTAAAACTTTTCAGTGTCTTCTCATATTTTACTAAATAAGACAGATGCCTGCTTTTTATTTCCATACCTGAAGAACACAGGAATATGATCACATAGATCATATATTGAGATAGTCACTTCACTGGTACACATATTCCCATGAATGTTTCAGACTGATGCTTTTTTCCCTTTTTCAGATGTTGTGTTTTAATGGAAGCTAGAATACGGGTTTCTGCTAACAGTGAGCCAATTGTAGGARCAGCTTTCCCCAGGCCTCTTCTAAGGAAGGCAGCTGAACTGTGCATGGGTTTTGTTCTGCTGCAGGCAGTGGAGAAGACAAAAGGTTGTGTGTAACTGATGGCTGAAAGGAACAAGTCAGAAATAAGGAGAAGATTGATTACCTTCTAGTACAGTTTTGTGCCTGGGTAGTTTCCCAGTATTTTCCTGTCAGTCTCTCGTGTCTGAGTGGGACTTCAGACCATATTTCAAACCTAAGGCCATTTACTGATACACAGTGATTTTAGAGGAGACTAAGTAAAACAGGATCTGATGCTACAGATAASTCTTGGAGCTTCAAAGGTGATGAGAACAAATGTTATGCTTAGCCCTGCTGTGGAATTTCTCTAAACAATACAGAGTAAGTCAAGATTAAAAAGGAATACAAAAATGTTTGCTGCAATTTCATATTGAGTATTCAGGCTGCAATTCTAGATCAAACTGCTAATTTTTTTTTTTTTTTTTACAAAAATGTTTCTCTCTAGGATATTTGCCCAAAAAGATAGTGTTGCACCCACAATGTATTTTGCCTGTTTGGACAGAACAGTACGTGTRGAAAAGCGTGGTGTGTGATTAGAAGTAACTTTTTATGAGACATAGAAAGCGCTGCCAARTGCTAAGCTATTTGTGGTACTGTGTTATGGCTAGAAGAGGAGAGCAGAGTTGCACTAGGGCCCTCAACAGTCCTAAAAATATGTCATTAAGGGTGCGTGCTGAATGCTGACCAGCATTAGCGCAGCTTCAGGTGTGAAAACTGCACGCAACCTTGCTCACATTCACACACAGACACTCAGATATCAGCAGAAATGCAAGGGCAGAGACAACGGGTGACTCAGAATTGTTGACAAGAGCTGAACCACCTGAAATTTCTATATTTCTGACATTCACAGCTTGCAAAGGAGGCACAGTTTAGCTCCCCAACTCTAAGATGCCCATGCTGCAGCAAGGTCTCTCCAATGGAAGAACTGGGGCTGACAGGAAGTTTAAACATTTGTGACAACTTGGGTTTGGAGAGCTACGCCTTTCAAACTGAATTATTGCTCTAATTGCTGAAGTTTTCRAAAATATTTTTCAAAATAGCTTCTAAATTCTCTGTGTTGACTCTGTATTTACGCGTCATTGCTGTAGATGCTGAAAGGATTTGGGACCAGGAGGGAGAAGTTGCAATAATTCAAATCTACAGGATAGAGAGTTGAACTACAGGAAAATCCATTGGCTTCTGTATTTACAGGATTTTGTGCAGGATTAGAAAATGTATTACGAGCTTCAACTGTTGAGTGTRCAGAGGCAATTTCAGAGTTGGCAAAGTTGTAATCCCAATTCGTATTGCATTTATGGCAGCAATATGGCAATAATTATAACTTTAAGAACTGGAATCAAACGTTGTCATGGTAAGCCGTTGTACGTTAATCTTGATTACCCATTTACCAGAATATTTTATTTATATGTGTGAATTAAAAAAAAATGCTTTGAAGGATTTCAGATTCTCAGGAAACATGAGAATTTCATAGACAAATTTTCATCAATTGAGTTTGAGTAATAGTTTGATCTGAAATTGGTACATAACAGGTAAATAACAGTTTGTCTTTGTAAAAGCTTAATTATGGATAAGTTCTGATGTGAAATTTTTATTTTATGACATTAATCTGAACTGCCTAAATAGAAAAATGTCATAAATATAACAACTCATTAYATTTGCAAGGTTCTAAATGCAAATGGTTTGCCTCAGCATGACTTGTGAGTATTTTTTTTTAACTTTTAACACAGATCCAGACATGCCTACCCATGAGAGAGTTTGTCTTAGAGGAAACAGAAATTTTCTTTGTGGGTTACTCTCAGCTAAATGACATCCTTCCTTATTGAAAAGGGGAAGTATCAGCTGCATGATGGGGCTGATGGTTATGTATAAAAATCCAACTGCAGAGAGTCACATTTCTTCTCTTGTCAGTCCAAACTGCAAACTGCAACTGCAATTGTGAGACACTTGATCTCCTCTTATCATGCTCTGAGGAGACCTTTCAAAAGTGCGCGTTTTAAATGCATGACATTTTAAACAATACCTAAATAGCAGCATTCTGTGTCAGTGCCTAATTATGGCTGAATGTACGCCTTTCACCAGAGGTGTTGCTGCAGCATTTGTGGTTTCTCTTCATCTGGTGGTGCTGAGGTTCCAATGTGATGTGATAACATTCACTGTTTTGTTCTCTGCAGGAGCACTGGGTTATTTTTGCTGCACTGGCAGCTGTTTGATTGGGCTAACTCTGAGTGGCCAGAGGCTTATTTTYTGTAAGGAATTGCACAATTGGCATTTTAGGTTTATGTGTGAAATATCCTGCCCTTCTGGCTGCAGACCACATGGTCTGTAAGCAGAACAGGTGGATGTGGGCATTTTTGTTTTGGTTCCAGCCCATGTCACCCTCTGGCTGGAAGTCACCCCCCAGCCCTTCATGCCAGSATATATTCCTTGTGGCAAAGCAGCCCTTAGCTGAAGGGCTGTCGCTGTCATTACAGCAAACTCTTAAATGGTGAAAGAGACATCAGGAAATAAGCCTGGGCTRTGCGAGAGTAGAGAATTAGTGTGATTTCAGAGTTTATCAGAGAGATACCTTAGGAAAGCAGCTGTAACAGGAAATCACGAAAGCTGGTMACAACTATATCAGTGGATATAGATTCACTTCTGTAAAGCTATTTTGAGATCCRAAGAGCTGTGTGCCTAATGCTGCAATTGGCAATACAGTAATGAAATAACTATCAAGGTTCAGGCAGAACTCAAATACTCTTAGAGGAAACAGAGAGGAAAAAGAAAACTGTAAAGCAAAAAAAAAGTGTTTCAAGGAAAGCAGATAGGCAGACCAGTAAAGCAACCAAAAATTCATGGCCACATACAATCTCTTGGAGCAAACAGGAAGYTCTCCATTGCTTTTTAGTAAAATTAGGGTTATATCACTTGTTCTGCCATTTGCTCACATTGCATACTTTCAGAAGGCCTACATGGAGAACTTCAAATGTGATATGAATAAACTTTGCAAACTGTTGGAGATACTCACTTGACATAGCAATGTGAGCAAGCCCCTCAGTTCCCTCCCTTTTATATATAGCACTGAAAAGCACTCTCATTTTAAACTCATGCAGTCAGAGAGACAGAGATAGGATTAAAATTTATCTCTAAAGCACCCCTGTTTTTTAGTATTTATTCAAATGCTTTCAAAGTCTCGAAACAAGAAGAATGCCATCATTAATGATATTTTGGTCTTTTTCTTCTTTCTTTTTCTTCACCCATAATTCAATCACTGTCTACATTCATTCTCTCATTTGCAAAAAGAATATTTCTGATTCCTTTCTTGTCAGCTCTCTTTTTCAGCTGAAGTGTATGTATTTTTTTATCTCTCAAGTTTAAATTTGGGCTCTCTTTTAACCACCCTGTGAAGTCTCACCCTTTGCTTCTCAGTAGTCAGACAGCTATTTCAGTGTAGGAGCCTAAGCAATTTTAACAGCTGCAGATTCTTGGGTCTAATGGTTAGAAAAAACAGCCATTCAAATGATACGTCCCTTGCATTTGAGAACCATTCTGTAAAAGAAAGTGTGTCTGATAGTTTTTTTAGGACAATGAAACTTCACAACTAGATGTGGCCAACTGTGGTCCCACTAAAGGGAGCACTGGAATTGGGTGTTTTGGTGTTCTCTGGCTTTATTGCATACAGTGCAGCAGATAGCTCATACCTAGGTTTTCAGAGCCTTGCTTTGAGTGGGTGTTGGACTAGGTGTCCTTGACTTCCCTTACAGCCTAAATTATGTTTGATTCTGTAACTTTATACTTCTTTTTTGCTGACTTGGGTGTAGAAGCATGTTTGCACCTTGATTGCTCTTAGGAGATATGGCAAACTGAAACCAAGGCTCTTTGTAATTAAGGTAGTTCAAGATTTATACCAGTGATGGATGATGCCATGGTCACTAGAGGAGCCCTTGGCTGAGAGAAAATCCACCCTTCTCTATGTAGCATAAATGGAGATCTCTGCTCCCATGTTTTCCTTCGCCTTTCAGTAGGAGCTGCAGTTTTTGCATCTGCAGCAGCACAGGAACAAATGCAAGGAAGATCTCTGTGAAGGACTGAGCTCATGTTTCCTGGCTCTCAGTGCAGGCAACGAGTTTAAAGTTGGCTTGCAACTTATCCAAAGCCAGACTTAATTTGAGTTGTTTTAATCCAGTGTTCTTCATGTTGTATATTTGTAGGATAACATGGGAGTAGGTTCTCTGAACTAACACCTGTGAGCATCCTGCACAGCAATGTAGCCAGGCATAAGTTTACTGCTGTCAAGAGTTGTAAGGTTAGTAATAAAGAAAAACTATTTTTTGGTAGAATTGATTGTCATCACTACCAAAACAAGAAAAAGAAGCTAGTGATGAATTTAAATTGAGGAAAAATATTAATCAGAGAAAAAGTGATTCTCTCCAGAACTGGCCTAGAAAGCTCTTATTTTGTTTAAAAGAAGTCTGCTTCAACCATCTCTTATGAGTCAAGACTACTGAGTTTGTAAAGCTTAATGATCTGTTTCCACAAAACTAAACAATGAAAGTCAAGTTTTTAATTGGATAAATTTTCAAACAGACATAGTAGGAAAAAAAAAAAAAAAACAAGACTCTGAATCCTGCCATCCTCTTAAAACTTCCACTAATATTAAAGAAAGTTGTCCCACTTAGAATGACTGAGCAGCATGGCCCATCCTCCATTTCAATATAGCACCGTAGCCAGTTGTAGCTATAGCAAGCTCTGGTGCTGCTTTTTGTTTGCAGTACGTTTGTACTGAGCTATCTGCCTCTTTCAGTTGACAAGGAGGCAGATCCCTCCGTATTTGCAAGCTGCCTGGAGATGCTTTGAACTAATTTAGGTATCCGAATAAGTCTAAAAAACTGGCATCTGCCTATAATTATTTATTGTGAAAACAAATAAAATCACCTTGGGTTGGTTATAAGGAAACTAACCAGACTGTGTTATCAGCTTGGAGATCCCTGCATTGTCTCTGTGCAGGCTGGCTTCAGTCAAGCGGGACACCGTAGCTCAGGCATCAGACATTGCTGTTTTCTTTTGTTACCCTGACACTGAACACACTGGTGAGTGCAGCATGAAGCTGTCTGAGCGTGACTCTCTGAGATAGAACTTGGAAATCAGTAACATTATCCATACCTGCTCTTTAACAAGAAAATCAGTCTCCCTCCTTCCACACTAGGACAAGTAATGGAGAGTTGGCTCCAGCAAAATACRTTCATTAGACACAAATTCCCAACTTCTGAGGTCTAAAATCCCTCCAAAACTATATGCTAAYAACAATTGGGTTTAATGCATGTGATTTCCATGTGTTTGGACTTATTTTTTTTTTAAGGGTGTCTGAAATTTTGCAATCTACGGCTTTGAAAGGGGAGTGCTTTGGGTTTAATTTTGAGGAAAGAATCACTGCAGAATCATTGTGAAAATATCTGGTTTTGATGAAAGATAGGGCTTGATAAGGAAGAKTACTTGATCAGTCATCAGTAATTTTATTATGTGTTATGGGAATCATTTATTCAAGACTTAATGAGACATTCCAAGGTATATGATACATTGAAGACCAGACAAAAGGTTTATGGTATCCTCCTGAACATCTCTTCCTCTCTTAATGGTGTTCTGGTACTGCCCACAGGAGAGCAGTGTTCTCTTCACTGATATTTGTAACTCATCCAGGCTCAGAGTGCTTATGCTCCAAGAAGATAAATGATGGGAGAAAGCTGAAAAGATTATTAAAAAATCCTTGTTCAGTCAAAACATGTTGTTCAGAATGTAACCTCTAAACCTGGACAGTATTAGTGAGCTAACTATTTTAGGCACCATAGCACAGTAGGGTTTTGGTGAGAGTGTCATTCCTTAGCTCGAAATATAATATAAGTCTTTAAAGAATTTCTGGTCTGRGTAACAAAATGAGATACATTTTCGTCACAGAGGGACACAAGGTGAAAAGTTCAGGTCTGGATCCACTTTGGGTTTGGTCTATTTATATGGATAAATCTGATAAAATGCAGCTGYGAGCTTCAGATTCATGTTTTTCTAATGTTTAGGAGAACTTGGAGTCAGTTGGGTTTTGCACCTTCTGCTGTTTCCAAGTGTCTGCTGCTGGGGAAGGAGCGGTGCCACTGAACAACAGAGCTCGACTTTTCGTGCTGGACTTGTGTGGGAATCATGCTGTTTCAAAAGTAGATTGAAACCCTAGATCACAGCCATCGGAGCTAAAGCATCTTGACAATTCCCCCTGCACCCCCCTGGCTACTCTAAAATTATTTTCAAGTCTAAAATCTGCTGAGTAATAAAGCAAGATGCCATTCAGGTCTCTGATCAAGGTCTGAACAGCGAGCAAATCGCTGGCCATGCAGCCAAATGAAGTTCCAAAATTTGTGAAGGCATTTGGCTGCACTGCCCAGCTCTTTGAAAACCCAGGTGTAAGCAGTGCGTAGCAGCAAATCTCATACCTCTCTGGCTGGAGATTGGCCTTTTACATGGTTGTGTGTAATGTGTCAGCTTTGCCTCTGTTCCCTTTCAATTAAAACTAATCTGTTCAGAGTGTAACAAATATTTGGTGCCATCTTGCATCCATTAAGAGATCTATTTATGTTTGACTTGTGCTTACAAATAAATCTATCATGAAACAACTTAAAGTAGCCTGCTCCAAAGCCATGTCTGAATTTCTAAGAAGTATGAAAATACTATTCTGCCCATTTTAAATGTGAGAAAAACAAGCAAAAAATAGCTAAGCAAGGCTAATACTTAATCTTTGCACAGATGTGGTATTTTTTTCTCTGGGCATTTTTTCACAAAGTGCTGAGGAATGTATTGGTCAAGGCATAGCCTGCTTACCGGAGTAGGATTGTGTTGGGGTTGTCCAAGTGTACATCAGTTATTCACCTCCCAGATCACTTTCTTTGTAATTAATTCTGTTCAAGGAGAAAGGATTGTGAAGGTGTTTATGGTAATAAATGTAAGAGCCAGTGAGGCAGTAGCTGATATGCAAGGAGAAACCTGTGCATGCATCCACATGCACCTCCTACTTCTCTCACTTGAGAGCTGCAGCAAGGGCTTTCCTCGATGGGATTAACTTGCAGCTGGCGGAATCTATCCCTTGGAATACTTAATAGGAAGGTCCCAGTGAGACTTAACAAGTTCTTTAGTGGCGAAATTAAAACTTATCCAGAGTTCGCTGGCATGCTTGAGAGTTGGCACAGCTGCAGCTGCTGTCTTTCATGCAGTGTTGTTTTGTCATGCGAAGCACAGATTGCGCCAGAATGGGGAAGAATGTTCCTGACTGTAAATGCTCTGTTCTCCCATCTTTCCAGCACAAGGAGTGCTGTCTAGGGAGTAGTGATTAAATTTTCTACCAGCACAATTATGCAAAACACAGCATTGAGTTTGTAGCTCCAACAGTTCTTTGCAGGATATGAAGAGAAGGGGGTGCTGGAGGAAATCGACCTTTGATGCTGCTTATCTGTTTAAGGRCAATCAGCACCAGTGAATTCAGCTTACCAAAAAACTTGAGTTGCCCCTAAGATCATTCACCATTATCCTTAAGAGAAACATATGATGAAGTCTGACAATAAAAAGTTATCCCTATACATATTTATTTGCAAAGTTCCCTTTTTTTGTCCATTTGGGCTGGGGAGGGCAGGGGAGACAGGTGGAGAGATACCCCTGCATGTTGCCTGCTGCCCTTTGCCAGGACAATTTTGAGACTTAACRCAGGTGTTTACTCTCACCTGTGCGCTGCAGAGCCTCCTAGAGCCCTGCCAACATGCAGATCCCAAACACCCTAAACTATAGGGGTGGCTGAGGCTGTCATGTTTGTCTCTCATGTCAAAGGTTGGATCCCAAGTCAGATGGGCAGGAGAGCCAGCAGGTTGTGCATGCTGCAGTACAGCAAAAATAGACCAAGATATCTAGWTTGTTAGCAGGTGTCTGATAAAAAACCAAAAACCAAAAACAAAAACAAAAACAAAACCATGCTTTTTTATCTGATTTTGTAATACCTTAGTTATTTATAGGAATGATCAAGGATTTTATCTGATAATTTTATCTACTTTTATTGTTCCTCATGAATATACCATAGTAGGCCATGCCAAGCGTGAAATCAGCCTTGTGAAGAAAACAGCTTGTTCCCATTATGACAGTAAATGAACGCTAAAACCAGGCTTCGTTAGTTTCAGCAACTGCCCAGCATCACTGAAGTTATATTCAGATAATAATACAAGACTTCGCATTTCTGCTTCACATAGGAAATGAATGTGCAGTTGGAAGTCAGCACTGSAGATGTTGCAGTAATAGGTGATGTTTATGAAATGTATTTTCTTGGAAGTCATCTCCTCAAGATTTTGTTGTAACAATACGCAATCCCAGAAAGCACCATATACCAAGTCTTCTTTGTAAATTACATCACCAGAAAAGTTTCATGTGTTTTACCCCTCCTCATGTGATAGATGAAATCTGTGCCTCCATCAGCATAGGATAATCAGATTCTGCTGTGCATGGATGTCTAATACAAGTTTATTGAGGATGTCTTGGTCTCAGCTGATGCGTAATTCTGTTCCATTTAATGCACTGATGTTTGTGTGAGTTACTAATTTAAAGCTGTACTTGCAATTTCAGGGAAATGCTTAGTCTGTAAATTGTACCCATAATTTTCCAGTGACCTAACATTTATACTGGCACTAACAGGCCTCAGTTGTAATAATGATTATGGATGGAGCTGATAGACGCTGAAATGCTCCAGAATTGGGTTCAGCACAGATGAAAGCCAAACTGATGGTCACAATGGAGGGGTTTGGTGTCAGATGAAAGGCAGGGGGTGACTCAGACCAATAATCTGTATGTATCAGAGGAAAACAAACAAAACTAAGCAGATGGCAGGAAGCAATTCACAGGTTGAGTTTCCCCAGCCAGGGCCGGGTAGCAATGATCTGAATAGAACAGTTAGTCTATTATATTATATTTTATTTTATATATATATATTATATATTTATTATAAAAATATATAAATAGATATTTTTATTATATTCTATTAGATTCTGTTATATTTTAAGGATATTTGTTTCTTCTTTCAGAAGCCCTTTGCTAGACATATAAAGTAGAGAAATCTACCAAGGTTGTTAATTTTGTTCAATGACAGAGATATTGGCACTGTCTYGAAAAATATGCAAAGCAGAAGGAAAATTCTGCTTTCTAAAACATATAGAATATACGTAAAAGACTGTGTGTATGTTTCATCATAGACCCTGCAATTGCATTAAGTGCTAAGGAAACCTCATTTTTGTTTCTCAACAACATATAAAACCATCCACACACTTTTCAGTTGGGGAAATGAGGATCCTGAAAAAAACCCAGTGTTTTATAGAATCATTTTTATGATCACCATATGGGGAAGGAGTCTACATTTTAATATTGGTGCACGTCTAATCCCACCACTGTCAATGGGATTTAAAATGCCTACTAATCAATGTGATACATATGGTAGATGTCATGGAGTGATTAATGCAGTGTAATGCAGTAGCCACTGTATACAGGGAAGATCCCATGTGGCTGTAAACATCTGCTTTTGTTATCARTGACTCTGGAATCATCATAGTTGGCCAGGCAAAAAGCAAAACAAAGAGGTTTGCTAAAGAGACTTTCTGCTTTCATCTGTGTGGGGGCCCATGAGGTGAAGTGCCTTTTGGGGAGCAAATGGAGCTATGGATGTCCTCTCACTCTAGGTATCAAGGAGATCCCTCTGCCCCCATTGAATGGTTATTCTTAGTTGGAGGGTCCCAGCATCCACACAGAAATCATTTTGTTGAACAGCTGGTAAATAGCAAGTTTTTGTGCATGTGTGTGTGTGAGAGAGGAGAGATTTACAACACAAAGATATACTGATTTGCTTTAAATTAATGCTTCTGCCCCTGCTGCTGATGTTCTTTATTGCTGGCCCAAAGAAACACAGCTCTGTTAGGCTGTTGAGGGTGGTGGGTACGTGTGGTGTGGGTCATCAAGATTCCAGCTCCAAGGGAGAGGCTCCTAATGTTGTTTGACACATTGCAGCAGCAATTGTCTTTTCAAAGGGAGGAGGTGTCAGGGTTTTGATTTCAGTACCACTTGGRTGTGTGTCTTTACAGTCCTCACTTGTTACCTCAAATCTGCAATGCCTGTGTCCCAAAGGTGAACCAGCTTACTTCTGAGATTTGATGAAATGCCATTTTCAGGCAGAGTGTGTGTACTGTGGCACTGTGGTGGCCTTTCCAAAACAGCAGGTGACATTTTCATCATTTTTCATTTTCAAAATGGATCTTTCAGAGGTGAGGTGGCTCTGTCCAGCTGTTTTATATTGTCCCATGCAGTCCCAGGAGGGAGAGACAGAAATGAGTCCATGTTTATTTACTTCCTGATTGCCTTTTCGTTGGGACAGGTATAGGAAGACTCGGCTGCTGTGTRTGAACTTCAGCAATTGGAAACAGTAAGAGGAGAGAAACAAGGCTCTGGGAACTTATAGCTCCTGGTGCCTGGAAGCCTGTCAAATGTTTTAAACTGATGCTGCAATCAGAATATCCACCCGTCATAAACTCTGCACACTCAGGCACAGGCACAATTTTGGCAATGATTTGCCCCTATAATCGTCATCTGTTTCACTTCTGTTTAAAATTAGGCTTTCTATTATTTTGATAATACATGCTAACAAGAATTTTGTGGGTGTGATATTTTAATGTTTGCTGCTTCCCATTGCTTAAACAGCAAAATCACTCCAAATCCATTACAATGCAGTATAGAGATGGAAAGAATGATCTAAACTTTAACCACYTCATTGACATTTTTATTCACTTACCCTATGGACCTTGTTATTCCAAGTTAGTTTGTAGATGTATGAGATGTCTCATTTTAATATAGACTCTTTTTGAATGTTTTGCCCCATTACTAGCTCAAGTAACTTTTCTCATTTTTATGATACTGCACTGATAGTGTAATGCAGTCAGAAAGCTCTTTAAAAAGTACTTTCCATGGAAATGGTTCCAGCTGCAAGTAGATGCAGCATTCTTCAGTATGGTTTTGTTGTTTGTTTTTAGTTTTTTAACTGCACCATTACGCTTTTCCCCCTGCTTTCCCTGAACATGTGTACATGCATRTCCTCTTCCTCATCTTCATTTCTGTTGGATGTAATTCTTTCCGGGTAAATCCTGTCTCTTGTGAGCTTTTTTTGATATATAGGCYCTTTGTTTTAGGACAGCTGTAGTGTCAGGCCCACCCACACTGTTCTGTCCCCATTGCTTTGAAGCCAATATTTCAAACATAAAATAGCCATCAAGTCTTTCCTTTGGTTCCGCTTGCTGGGGATGGCATGAAAACAAAAGTTTTTGTGTTTTGGGCTTTCATCTAACTGAGCCAAATGAGTAAAAGTTTCAAGTATTTCAACCAAGGACTTGTCATGAAAGCTGCTTTTGACTAAAACTAAAAAGTTTATCAAAAGGGAGGAAAGCGCAAACCAAATGTAGCTTTTTGATGATTTCTTTTTTTTTTTTTTTTTTTTTGGTGCTTGTCTTGTAGGTGAAAAAGAAAAGTTCATTTTTGCCCTCATTTAATCTCTTCAGATTTAGAAAGAACTGTGTCTGTGGATTCTGCAGGTTTGGTCTCCAGACAGAACAAACTGGTATGAAGTTGGTTTGTGCTGCTGGACCAGCACTGTCCTACCCCGTYGGGTGGTATGGAGATGCTGCTGTGTGAAGTCATTCCCATGCCAAAGCACTCACACAAATCTGTTCACAGTCTTTTGCTTTGTCCTTCAGAAAGCAGTCTGAGAAAAAACAAAAACACAACCAAGGGATGCACAAATATGTTCATCTACTGGCAAAATTCTTTGGTGGGTACACAGTGCAGTGATGTTCTGAAGACTGTAGCCTGGGAAGTAATTTCCATCCATTTGCAAAAGATTTCTTTTAGTTAGGATTTTCATGGGACAATATCTTAAAAAGAGAAGAAGGAAACATGCCTGGCAGTGTACTGATTCACTGTAGTTTAGTGCTAAGGAAGTAACTGCCARGGAAAATTGAAGGCAGATACTAGGCATTTAGGATTCCCAAATGATTTAAACTGCCTCTGACAACACGTGTGTCATGGCTAGAGTGCTCCAGGTTCAGGAATGTTGATTTCTTTAGGCAAATTCTGATGTAATGACAGAAAAATGACTCTTGATTTTAATTGCATGATAAAGTCTCATTTGTTTTTATAGTCTTTAGAGAGAACACGTTTGTCACGTTCAGGCTCATCTATGAATCCAGGGCTTAGGGAGTAATTGAATCTGAAATTCGGATCCTGAGTTGCTTCTCACAGGAACATTGCTTGGTTTTGGTTTGGGTTTTTTTTTTTTTTTTT
>NW_026623370.1:780504-888459 GCF_030028575.1 Malurus melanocephalus
TTTAAATGAGATGATTTTCTGATCACTTATAGCTAGCAATCTTGTTTATCCACAGTATTTTACTTACAATCTGTGAACTATAATCTGTCTGTTGTCTCAGTTGATGATGATGAGAAGGCCAGCATGCCAAAGGAAAAGCAGCTGTCGTACGCATTGCTTTGCATCTTTCAGRGCATGTCATTTTTCAGTGAAATGTCTCTTCTGGTACTCAAGTGTTTGATAAACTACCAGCCATATTATTGGTATAGAAAAACAACTGTCTTTTGATCAAAAGTGTGACAGAAACAAGGTACCAAAAATATTCAAATGGCTCAATACAGTTTGATTGTATGTATATGTTTGTGCATATGTTTCTGGCAAATTTATTGTATATGACTGCTTAGTATTGATGATGGATGTGATATAACACAGAGGACAAATCTGGGTAGTTTCTGGCTATCCACAGCATTTAATCTCTTGAAGACTTCTGTAAGGCATGGTATCCCTTGAAAGGAATGGGGTGGATGGACTTATTTTAAAATCTAACTACCTTTGTCAGTGTAAGCACTGTAATTAACCCAGTCCCACAGCAGCCAAAAGGTCTGCATGAAAACACACTGCTGGGCTGTGGAAGTGACCTTGAATGAATGTCATCTGTAATTCCACTTCTTGTCCTTCTTTAATTTTTAGGTTTGATCTGCTTTGCTCTCACTGGAGCAGGGTTTGGTTCTGGTTAGTTACCCAGTTAGGACTGGGTTAGTTACAGTGCTTACACTTCGTTGCATTTCTTATTGCAAACAAGTTTTGCTGAAGATTGATGAAGCACCCCAGAAAGCCCAGAATGATTAGTGGCTCTCARATTCAGTAGTAGACATTTTTATGGATAGCACCTCAGAAGATAGTCCCTTTCCTTCTCAATTTCTRTCTGGGTCTGTAGCAAGTCAGGTGTGATTCTCAGTGGAATCATGCAGTGTGCTGGGCAGGGGCAGAGTTGCCTTCCTGTGAGCTCCTTTTTGACTCTCACAGCCCCAGTGGAGACTTGGCTTCCCCTCCTGCCTTGGGAGTGCAAGGTGAGCGGGCACATGAGGCAGGGAGAGGGCAGGCATCTCACATGAGATTGTGTACTCTCTGGAATATCTGCCTCTGTGCCCGTGGCTGATGTCTGTGCTTTGCAAACAGAGCCCGAAAAGCAAGTGACTTTTGTGGGCCTTCTCTCTGAACTGTTGGATGATTGTTCCGACCAAAATTAAAACTGCTTTATCCTTGCTTGTGAGATGGACRGGGACCTGCTCACTCCCCTCTCATTTGTTTCTCCTTTAAAAAATTCCTGGAAGTTGCTATGCCGCAGGAAAAGGATAGTTTTCTCTGTATGATTTATTTAATTTGATTAGCTGTTATCTCTGTTAATGAGGTATGAAATACTGCAAGACCAGTGCTCTCTGACCCTCCAAGACATGTATGATGAAGTGAAAGGAAAAATAGCTGTCCTGTACTGACTCAGGGTCTCTGAAAGAATAGAGAAGATGTAAATAGCACAGATATGCTTTATAAAGACAGAGTGAGCCAAAGTTGCCTCCCATATTTTTATTTAATTGTGTTATAGGAAATGTTTTTTAATTGTTTTATTTCCTAATAGTCACATCCTTATTAGCTTTGTGTTTTTCCTTCCCTTACCCCTCCTGTGGGCTGTGTTGTACGTGGGAATTTCTAGCCTGTAAAACTTTAAAACTTGTGATAGAAAAAGAGTTTATAATTTACACAATCATTAGTCTGCGTTCTTGCCCACTCGTCTACGTGCACATGCTAGAATATCCCATGTTTTCTGTTGATATGGACAATATTAGGATTATGCAGACTTTTTAACTGGCTATTTATGATTTTATTGGTCTTCATAAATTAAATGTCGCCTTTATTTTAGGAAGGACATGTCAAAATGCCAGAATGAAGGGATTGAGGGGGAAAGTCCATTGTTCCCTTCAAATGCAAATTCTTTTCTTCTTTTTTCTCCTCTGCACTTCATGGGGTGATTGGTGTAGCACAGCTTGCCTAAAGATGAGCTCCCTGTTGCAGGGAACCCTGTTATGTTAACTTTATACTTAAATGTGCAAATTCCTGCTTTCTCTTATTGTTTTCAGAAACTAATGAAATCATAACTGATTTTTCTCACTTGGACCCTGGTTTAAGTTTTGGAAAAAAGACCTCAACTGCTTTTCTTTTTCTTTCTCCACGACTGTTTACATTTTCAGTTAAAAGCTATCATCTGTGTGCATTCAGAGGTTATTTGTATTCGTTTTGTTTTCCCTTTTTATTAGTTTGATTCCTAAATGTTATCAGTGAGTTAGAGCTGAGCTCTTTTAATTCAAATGGCATAATGCCCAATCCTCTGAGATTAGCTGGCAAGCAATTCTGGGCATGGTGCCACTTGGCATTTCTCAGAAAGGGGCTGCTAATGAAACACCGGAAAAAAATAAGATTGTTCCAGACATGCAAAACCCTGAAGTTGCAGGGAGWGAGGAGTGACAGGGCTTTCACAAACACACCCAATATTCTGTGGCACGACTCGGAAACTACTCAGGAAATACCATCCTAATACCTCTGCAGAAAATTGATATTGAAGCGAACAAGTCTTGAGTACAAATGAATTTTTCTTTTCTGAAATTTGTGACTGATTTTTGGCATTTGAGCTCAGGATTGGGCTCTCTGGGTCATATGCAGTGCAACTTAGTCTCTCAGACCTCTCAGCTTTTTAGGACCTGCAGTTTTGTTCTCTGATTTGCCTCATCATGGTGCGAGCCCAGCAGTTTCCCACAGCACCAGTCTTAGGGCTGAAGACCATATCCTTCCTGGGTCCTCAGTTACAGTGAATACAGGCAATCTTCTTTGGGATCCTGTCTTGGATCTAAAAGATCTGAAGAAATTTTCTAAAGAAAGTTTGTTGTYTGCAAGAGACTTTGAATGCAGTGTTTCCAATTTAGTGACTGACATTTTCTGATTATAAGTTATGTTTTACCAGAAAACCTCCAAAAAAGCTCAATGCCTGGATAAATAGGTCCCAAGACATTTAGGGCTTTATAGGTCTAGACTAACATCTTAAAACTAGCAGGCTGCCCAAGCAGATTATGCATCATGGATTTAATATGCTCATGAACTAAAGTGCCACTTAGCAAGCAAGTTGCCAAATCCTACATCAGCTGAAGTTTTCTGTACACACTTGAGAGGTTGTCTCATATACAGCATATGACAGTAGGCTATAGGGCACTTATTTGCATGAAAAGCCTTGCCAARAGCAATAAAAAAGAAGTCTACAGTAAGAAAGTGTTCCTCAGTCAAAATAATAAAGATATTGTTGGGCTTTTTTTCTGAAAGTCTTTTGTCCCTTTAGCTTCATTGCCTGCTTTCTGAATGAAAGATTAGTAGTGATTGCAGACCAGGAACACCACTGAGGCAACCTTGAGCAACTGGTTATTTCTTCATGGTTTTCCTTCTGTAGATGACASTAAAAATATATCCTGCACTTCTTTAAGAAGCCACATTTTCCTGTTTTCTGAATGTAATAGAATATAATCAGATGTGTAAACCCTATTGTTTTCTTGCTGTACTCATCCCTTATCATCATCCTTATTTTCCACTGTCTCTGTATAGGCTGTAGAAATAATGATAGGGTGGAAAGTGAGGGAGACAAAGGGGTCAGATCCATACTAGCCTTAGGAACAGAGATTCTCAAAGGCAATGACACAACACCATTGATTTAAGAGAAGCAGAGATTTTTCATTTTCAGTTTATTGCCTCAGCTTTTATCTTGGCCCCACACTCCCAGGGCACATCTGATTCCTGAAGTGAGAAAGGACAGAGACTTACTTATTTTCTCTGAGGTCTGCAGTAACCRGGCTGTGCTGTCAAGTAAAAGTGTGATGATATAGTTCATAATGGTTTTTTACACAGTTTTTTGAAGGGGAAAACAAAAAGTAACAAATGAAACAGCCAAACCATCGCAGCAGTTGTGAGTTTGTCAGGAACAGCGAACCTTGCATACCTGCATCACATATGACACTTTTTTCTTAATCTAGGAAGCCTAGGTAGAAGATAGGATTTGGTCCTTTTAGTGCTCTTGTGGGTCTTACCTGTTAACTTGCTTCCAGTTTCATAGTTACGAACTTGTGTCAGTGTGATTAATGAGCAATGCAAAGTATGCAAAAAAAAAAAAAAAAAAAAAAAAAAAAAAAAAAAAAAAAAAAAAAAAAAGAACAGTGAACAGTCTTCCTTCTGCAAGAGACAAGAGCTAAAAAAGCAATAAATACAGTGTTTGTACTCAGTAATCACAGAAAGAACAGTTTTTACTTTCCAGTTTTAGGATCTGATTCAAAACTTCATTGAATTAGTGTGCTTATACTAAGTGAACTTGTGGATTCATGGATTTTATGCTACTAYGTTTCTCCTATGACTGGGAATTAGAAAAAAACAGATTAAGGAGCTGAATGTGTGTAATGTGTGCTGTAGTGTGTGCATTTTGCACGGGGAAGCACTTTGCATAGCAGCTGGCTGTGCTTATAGTAYAAATGACAGTTCAATCCATGCAGTAATTAAGCTTTTTTTATCACATGGAGCCTCCTAAAAAGAAACTGAAATATCATATGTATAAAAACATATATGTCACTAGCATGTATATGTGTGTTACTATATCTCGTACGTATGTATGTAGGTGTTCTTCTGTTTAATTAGGTAAGTAGAGAGAGATGGAGCTCTTTACAGCCAGTGACCAAGTCAATAACAAACAAAGAAAGATTTAGTATAGCTGAATGCTTTCGTGTGGCTTTGGTCAAATTACTTAGAGGTGGAAATAATCAGCGGTTGAATTAAGSGAGCAGCCTGATACACACTGGAAAACCTCCATCGACTGTCAGATGTTTTACAACTGTGATGAATGAGTTTGGATAAATAACACAAACATGTGTTAARCAAGTGCAGGCCAAGTTCCTTATGGTATGGTAAACAGAAATTGTGCTGGAGGAATGTTTGAAAGTGTACATGTCTGGTAGGGTGGTATGGTTGAAGCACTGTGAGGACAGCCTTTCCATTTACCCTGGGAATTTGCAAACTTGCCTGGAAGCTGCCCTGAGCCARCACAGGACAAGGCCATATGGGAAGGAATYCAAYAGCCTGAGTGACWTTTTATTCAAATTATTTGTTGTAARAACTGTTRATTTGGAGAGGTTGAGGGGCAAACTTAGGCAGGAAATCATTCCAAGCGAGGCTAGGAATGTTCCAAGGTCTCTCTCACCTCAGTGTCTGCAGACAGCGAGAGAGGTGAAGAGCTGGTGCCCCAGTGGGCAGCAAATCATTGCTTGGAGAGACATCAGCCAGCTTTTGTTTCAAAAGGGAAGCTGTGTTGCTATAATGGTGGGTGGGTTTATATGCCATCTTCTTTCCAGCTGCTAATGCACTTCACCAAACTGATTTCCAAATAAAACTCAAAGACACATGTAGCACAGAGGTGTGTAGCTGTTGTGTTTGTTAATGGGGGTGGAATTATTGTTCTGATATTTGCTTTGTATTCTCTCTCAGAGATCCATCCATTCTGTTCTGGACCCTACAAACATCATACATCTTTTTTTCTGGAAAATCTAGGATGTTTTTCAGCTATGAAAATGGGGGAGAATTTCCAAAAGTGAAATTTCCACCTGATGAACACAGTCTTTTGTCAGTAAYTTCCTGATGTTAATACATGTAGCTTTTGACACTTCCCTTTGTTCAAATCAAGGTGCTTAGAAAGTGGAGAAGTACCTATTTATCACGTCATTTTTATATGGGYATGAAACACCTGAGTACTTCTGCTGTCAAATCTTTGCAGTCTGATGCACAGGTCCTTAAGAGAGTATGAAGGTGTGTCTGCACTTCTGAAAAAGTCTTTGTATTCCCAGCAGTCTGGGTGGTAATAAAAGACAGTAACAGAAGGACAAATGGATTGCTCTGGAGTACRGGACAGCAGCAGCGCTCTCGTGCAGGGCTGCTGTGTGCAGCATGTGAAGCTCGGGACTGTTGGCTGCCCCAGGGTGTCACCTTCCTCCCTCGTGTGTTAATCTTGTCAGGGTGCCTGTGCCACGTTACTGGGATGCCCGTTCTTGTCCCTCTTGCTCTGAGACATAGGACAGCAGATGGGGCAGTGATGTGCCAGCCACCTGCACCCCTGTGTAACTGAGTGACCCAGGAGATGGTGAGGCACAGGGCAGCAGCAGTAGGAATGCTGGGAAGTGAGTTATCCAGTAAATAGCGGGGCTCACTGAGCCTTCCAGTCCTACTGCAGAAGGGTTGGCCATGTGCTTGATCTGGCAACTGCATCAGATGAGAGTCATGCATTGGCATGGATTTAGCCTGAGATCTTGGTGGTTCTGTTCCAGTTTATTTGTGGGGTTTGCTTTTCTTTTCAGTTGCCAAAATGGTGTGTTTTTCATGTGTCCCAGCAATTTCAGAGCGATGGGAAACTTGCTGACCCTGAATTACTTTGACATCTGCTGAAACTATTTGTGTTGCAGTCTTTCTTTCTGCACATCTGATATTTCTTCACTCTCCCTCTGTTGCAAATCCATCTCTGCTAATTTAATTTCTGTTAATTTAACTGTATCCTTCAAATATTCTAAAGAAGCATTCTTCCAAGAACTCTAAAATGCATCAAGACACATGGGAAAGGGCAGTTTAAGTTATTAGAACAAAGCTGGTTAACGAGATTATTGTTTTTAACTGAGATCACGTCTGCTAGGAACTATGGGACTGTTACTTAAGGGATTGTTCTTTGTTGTGTGACTGTAATACTAAAGCAAAACCAAAACCAAATCTTTGTACATTGAAATGCTCTTTCTCCTCTTTACTGAAAATCAGTAAAGCCTTAGTTGAATTGCTGTGTCTGGGTTTACACATTGTGATCTCTAGCAGCAATCTGAGGAGAAGCGGCTTTACCAGGTTTTCACCATCAACTGCTGCTGCTGCTCTTTTGCCTGTTGCCTTGCTATCAGATGAGTGGTTCATCCTTGCTTTCCAAATTTTTGAACAAGCTAATGCTTCAAGGCATGCATCCTCTGAAGTGCAAGGGGTAGCTAAGTTCTGATGCACCTCCTGAGGCTAGATTTAGGATTATTGGAATAACTTGGTCTTGGAGATAGCATCTGCCATATTTTGTCATGTTTTACACAACAGAAAAACTTGATATGAGCTTTAAGCTCAGTAGCTCATTCAGGTTCTTGGCACAAACCTATGAGGTCTTTGTGCTGAGATGTTTTGCTTTTTGCTAAGYGGTCAGCACAGATTTTCCATAATTCAAGGGATAGTGAGGATGTGCTGACATTTTTTGTCTTTTTTTTGGTGATGGGTTGCTATAATTTGCTTGTTGCTATGTTTACTAATAGTAGTAGAACATGTGGGTCAGCACRTTGGCACTGTGTTTAAAATAGAAYAAAACCAGAAAAATCAGGACTAGCACATTTTTRTTAAATATTTCTAACCCAGGAGGTACTGYCTGATGTGCTTTTCGAGCACAAGCACACAGGTCAACAGCTCAGAGACCAAGCTGTAAACTGAAACAAATGCTACAGATTGGCCTCCACATACTTTTTAAAGTTATGTTTTAGCCTCAGTTTTGCTACAGTAATCTCTAAAGCAGCAATAAGTTATTCTGTATTATTTTCTTTTCTAGCAATTTTCCCCAGCCCCATTCTCTTGAATTATGTAACCTATATTTTAATATAACAACTACTTTCCTGCTGTATTACTCTCTAGGGAGCAATTTTGCATTAGCAGGGGGATGAGCAAGATGACCTCTCAAGTCTTCTCCATCACCACTTGCTCTAATATGGTGCCRTAATATCTGACCTTGCTACGCAGCCTTTTCCCTTTTGTAACCCTTTGACTTYCACAGAAGAGCAGTCACAGCATTTTTTGGACATGCAGAAGTGCCCTCCTTTGAAGCTGTCAACCCAAAGTACTGTTTCCTGCTTTTCAGAACTAAAGAGCATATTAGTGCCTTTTGCATTCAAGTGGAGAGGACCCATATAAATAAATCACTGTAGGGAAGTACACAATGGTACTGTTCCATAGCTGGAATACGTGGGCTGAAAAGGCAGAGGCTCTTTATTTTGTTAATATGWTGGAAAGACTGTAACTTTTGAATATGGCTTTTTATTTCAAGGAAGGAAGACTGAGCTGATTGAGCAGTTTGTTCTATGTTCAAACTTATGTGTGACCTACATAGTGTCCCCATGGATGGAAAGTTATCAGCAGGGATCAGACCCAATGGGAAATGTAACTGTAACTGAAAAGAGGAATTCTAGCTTACAAAATCAGAAAGGATCCATAAGTGAAGTAATTTGGAACAGGAAATAAAAGCTGTGGTGACAACCAGATGGGAAGKGGATTCAGAAATGCCTTGCTGTTCCAGTCACAGTTTTTGGCTCATAGAGGGCAAGAAAAGCTTTTTGTGGCACTGGTCTGTGATGTTTTCCTCAGCCAGACCCTGAAAGCAAGTTCTAAAACAAATCTTTTGGCAATGAACACCCCATGCATTTTCTTTATCTCTCCAGATACAACTAATTTAAAAGCCTGGAGGTTTTAAKCATGGAAATTCACAAGATATTCAAGTGTCTTGGGATTGTTGCTGTTGCTTTCTGTGCAGTTAAGTGATTGCTTGTTGACACTGAGTTTTAATGTCCCAGTCTGATTTTTACTTAATAAGTTAGGTAAAACTCGCTGTTGTGCTCTCCTGCTGTTGGGCTTTCTTATTGCTTATATCCTTTCTTCCACAGCAGCAAAGACAACTGACAAAAGTTTCTGCAGCAGAGAATTGGGAATACAGTAGTGAGCAGAGAGATAAAACTAAGAGGAAAAGTACTASCCCTTTTTGTCAGGCAGCTTCACCCTGCTCTCAGCCTGCATCACCTTATATGTCCCTCCTTTTGCTTATGAGCAAKCAGGGCCTTAATATGCTAAGTAATTTAGAAATGGAAACAGTAAGAGGAAGTTTTGACACCATCAGTTTTCACGATCTTAACATAATGCAGTGCAGCATAGAGAGAAAGCACCATGTTCCACAGCTGTAAATGCCTGGACCCAGCAGATGAAGGCTGCTGTTTCCTTTTGCACTTAACTACATAAACACTTGCTGTGTTTTAACATCTCCCTTTAGTGTAAACCACTGGCATTTGTTTGCCATAATGTGTGCAGATAGCACGACAAATGTTCTTCCGAGTTCCATGTGCATGTGGATGGRTCTGCAGGAGCTAAAGGACAGTAATTTAGAGCTCTGTGAAGGGGAAACCCAGGCTAATGGTTTATCCATGACATGTGGTTTGCTTGAAACCAAGCAGAATATGCAGAAGTTTGGTAGAAATGGTTGAGAAGAGATCAGTATTGTCCTGTTAGGCTGCCAGAGGGGTTGTGCTTGTTGTGGCTGGGGTAGAGTTAATTTTCTTAAYAGTAGCTAGTTTGGGACTGTTTCAGATTTCTGCTGAAGAGAGTATTGGTAATCCAGGGGTGTGTTTGTTATGGCTGAGYAGCACTTGCACAGAGTCAAGGCTTTTCTGCTTCTTGTAGCACCCCACCAGTGATGGGGCTGGRGATGCACAAGGACTGACCCAGCATACCAAAAASGGGCATTCCATGTCATATGGTGTCATGCTCAGCTTAAAAAGTTGGGGAAAGAAGGATAAAGGGGGGAACATTGGGAATTAATGTGTTTGTCTTCCCAAGTCACTTTTAGGCATGATGGAGCCCTGCTTTCCGGRAGATGGCTGAACACCTGCCTGCCATGGGAGGTGGCGAATGAATTCTTTGTCTGGCTTTGCTTGTGTGGGTGGCTTTTGCTTTTACTGTTAAACTGTCTTTATCTCAGCCCACAGATTTTCTCACTTTTAGACTTACCATTCTCTCCCTCATCCCRCTTGTGGGGGAGTGAGCGAGTGGCTGTGTGGGGCTTGGCTGCCAGCTGGGGTTAAACCATGACAACRGAATATGATAAARGAAAGTCCCTTCTGCCAGATATCTGCATAAAAACCTCCTTCTTTGAAATCTCATGGAATTATTTAGATGTTGCTGTAGTTTATGCTGAACGTCCAGCACTAACTGATACATAGAACCAAGGGTAGGGGAGTTGCCAGGACATTCAGGAATGATGTGATCAGAATGAAAAGGACCTGTTGTTCCATGTCTCTAATTCCTCATCCTCAGGGTCATCATCTTTCTTCCTGATCCTCTGGACTTTTTTTTATATATTACACATTTCCCACGATTGAGTCTCATTTCATATCTCTTGGAAACACTGGAGCAAGATGTAAGGGAGGACACTTGTACCTGGAGGAGAGGGTACTTTTTTCAGTGTATTTAAATGTATAATTATTCTTGTGCTGACAGTTTTATGTTAATTCCCTTGTAATAGAAGTTAAGACATTTGGCATTTCAGAGAAATAATCAGAAAAGGTTAGCTCCAGCCTGTCTTCACCAAGTGGATTTTTGCCCTGTGTKCTCTCCCTGTGGAAGTCCAGGGACTCTTTCTGCTGGGTACTTCTTGCAGTGTCAGGCAAGCAGACTTCTGCTTTCAAAGAGTCAGGARAATCCCTAAGCATGAGTGTATAGAATTGCTCTGAAGTGCTGACCGAATCAGGTATTTTTCATTCCCAGGGGAGATGCTGCTCTGGAGTTCTCCCTGCTTGTCTGTCCAACCCACAGGCTCCCTGGGGTTTGCAGGTGGCTCTTTGCGCTCCCTGCTTTGAGCCTCTGCCAGCATGGCTTTAGGGTATGGGATAGGAAAGGGTGTCCAAGGCTATTTTGTCTTTCCCTCCTCCCACTCCCCACCTGCGGGTACTTTACAGAGAAAGGGAATAAGGATGCAGGCTTGAAGCTGAGCTCTTCTCATATGCAGGCGTAATAGGATCCTTTCCCGACAAAGGATCCCCCTCTCCCAGTGGGGGCAAAGGACCCTGCTCGCTGAGGGGACCCACTGTCCCAGATAATTAGCTAAGCAGCTGCTGTGTGTCTGAATGAAAAGGAGAGTAAGGAGGTTTTTTCTCTGCCGGGGAGCTGGGGCAGCATTCCTTGGAGGCAGACTGCACATTCCTCCAAAGCAGTCAGTGCTGACAGTGATGTGGGCTCAGCTTCCCGAAATTTGTACACAGCCACTAACTTGGCCTAAGGTCCTTTATTGTGAGAAAGCTCCTTTCCTGTGCTAAGTGCTAATCATTTATCCCTGGATCAGTGGGAGAATATGTAGCTTGAGTTCACATGTGACATGTTCCACTAATTAAYGCATAACTATTTATACAGACAAAATAAGATCAGATTCAGAGGGGAAAAAAAGGAAATTTGTAAAATGCAAAACGAAGTAATCTCAGCAGAAGCAGCAATTGTGTTAATGCAATAATGGGCAATATGCCTGTGAATGGATCCCTTCTTCGTGCGTTTTCCAGGGGGTCTGGGAAGAAAAGGAGAGTGCCTTGTCTGGCCAACACATTTATGACTAACTTTYGTGGACAAAAGCAAAACTAAGAAAAGAGCCTATTCTTGGCATAGGACCAGCTCTTTTCTTAGGGAAGTGCTTTAATTTGTTTGACATACAGTGAAAGACTGGCACACCACGCTAATTAGTTTTATATACAGTTGTTTTATAGATCTGCAGCACTATATGTACCCGTGGGCCTACTCGAGTGAAGTCTGCCAGGCTCCTTCCTGATGCCTGTTCACAGGACTGGACCTGTATGCCTGGCTTCTTGCTGTGTTGCTCAAATTTTTCCCTAGTTTTACAATTGTATACATTCATTCAGATAAAATAACATGCATTTAAAATTGGAACAGTGGAGTAATGCATTTAGAAGTGTGGCATGGGCATTCACAGAAAGAGTGAATGCCAAAATTCCTTACCATTATAAACACTKTCCTTTGTTCTTTCAAGTTTGTTTTGGTTTTTTTTTTCTCCCCATCCATGCTGCTGGAAAGGTAGGCAGTTCATTTAGATTAGTTTAATTTTATCGGTAATACATCTTCCTAGTGAGCATTGAAAATAATATCTTATTCCTTGTTGCAAAGAGAGGAATAATTTTTTTTGTTTCTCAGTACTGGCTAATTTATTAAATTTTTTAGTTTCTCAGTACTGGCTAATTTGCAAGTGGCTACTGGAAGCCAGAGAATATTGCTACTTCTGTCCCATGCAAGGTAAAAATGAATGGCAGGAAATGTTTCAAATGTCATTTAAGTGGATCTGCACCAAGTATCCTGCTAATGTAATCAAATGTGGAGTTAATCTCCCTTTCATGTTTTTGTAAGGAAAGGAGCTTCATCTTGAAATTATAGTTTAAAGAAAAGAGGAATGGATGGGAGACATGGAGGTCATTCAGGCAGCAGCAAGTGAAGCAGAGCAACTCCCATTTGTGCTCAGCCAGATGTTCACAAGCCTTTGCCAACAGCTCAAAAGGCTGATGCTGTATAAATTACTATATCCCAGGGACTAATTCAATGGGTGTGATGGAAGAGGAAGGGAGGAGGATGGTACCCAGTCGGTCAGAGGTCAGGTGTAACACGTGGGACTGAACCAAACAGTGTTCAGCCAGTTCCACTTTTTCTTTTATTACTGTGGATTAAAAATACTGATTTTTCCCATAGAAGGCAGAAGAAAAGTCAGTACTTTAATTAAGAATGTAAGGACAAATTATTATTTTATTTAAAAGGCCCTTTTCCCATGTAGTCAAAAGAGTTGAATACCCAGTGAAATTTGAACCTCACAATTACCTTTGAAAATATAGAATCCCTTGAAAGCTGCAAGTTGTTTGATAAAAGATCTTTAAAGACTTCTCTTCCTTTCTGAAAAGATGTTGATTCAAACCAAATGTCTTCCCTCCACTGCTACATTTGTACCAGGTTCACCTATAGGAATCCCTTTTCACTTAGCCTGCGTTGGTTTTCACAAAAATAAAAACAAACAAAAATACAGAAAAATAAATAATTTCTTTTCGAGCATGAAGGCTTCTCTTGACCAGGGTTGTGCTGTTGCAGGAAAATAGTCACTAGCAGGTTGCTACCTGTCACATGTGTCTGTCTCTACCACAAGCCCGGTTATCTACAATTYTCTCTTGCCTCTAGAAGCAAGTAGTGAGCTAAGGAAAGCTTTGTCTTTCAAGGATATACACTTACCCACTATGATGTGAAGACTAATTTAATAAATTTTGACTCTTGCTTCTTGCAGAAAGGTGAATAAAACTCAGGCCCTCACCAAYAGCTGTTTTTTTATCAGTTTCAGGAGTTGACTCTGGTTTTGAATGTTTGAGATTGGCAGTGCTGATGCTTTTTAATGTCATAGGATGTCCTACAGTCTACAGATTAAAAACAGAGTTTCAAGGTTAATGAAGTAACAGCTCTGCATCCCAAATAATGTTTCTCTATCAGTGGGAAGCTCATGAAGGGACAGTGCCTTTCATCAAATAAGGAAATAAGCAGTGCCCTCTAGTGTTAATTAACGTCAGAGGGAACCACAATGAGAATTTTCTATCATCTGTATACGTGCAATTGAAACTATTTCACAGCCTCAGATGTAGCTCTTTATTTCTTGAAGAAAAGTAGTAAAAGGGACTGCAATTGCATCACTTATTAGGACACRGATGTCAGAAACACCATCATTAAGAGGTAAATAAAGTCAGGTATCTCAAACTCCCTGACCTGGTTTATCTTCTCTTATCTTGAACTATATGAATGTATGTCTCCAGCCTGCATCTGGCCTGGGGAAGGGCAGGAAATGTCTTTTACCAAAGGGATGGAGAAGTTTCAGGGAGCGGTGTAGCAGGATATGTTCCTGCTTGAAGTTCAGAGGTTTGGTTTCTGGCATAATTCAGTCTTTATATATTCAAGCTTGTCTGAYACCTTAAAACAAAGCAGAGAGCATGTGAAATTTTTGTACTGTCCTTGGAGCACCTCAGAATTTTTTGAGTTTGGTGATAGTATCAGGCTTGAGTCCTGTTTCAAAGCTGTAGGCATCATTTGTTTCAGTTGCAGCCAACTCTGCCAGGAATGTACCATGGGAATTGGCTACCTCTGTGCTTTAACATGGAAAGTTATTTCTCAGTCTGCTTCAGAGGGCAACACTTTAAACTGCTTATGTAAAACAAGCATTAAAAACATTTGCTTTCTGGTTTCTGAATTTTCTGCAGTGTGAAGGCATTGTAAGCAAATGTGGCTTTTCTTCTCTCTCTCTCTCTCTCTCTCTCTCTCTCTCTCTCCCTCCTTTTTATCTTTTAAATTTTTTTTTCYTTTTTTTTTTTTTTCCTACCATAGGAGAAGAGTTCAGAAGCAATTTTTCCTTTCTGTTTCTGCTGATGCATTTCTGTAGCCTCACTTGCAGTCGAGGGCTTTTGGGATGAGCCTGAGATCCCTGGGGTGTTAAAGTTGCTGTTAACAAATGGGCATTCTCGAAGGCATTGAGACCATCTCAGCAAGTGTCCCCCAGCTGTAATCTGAAAAACAGCACAGATAATAAAAGTGCAGGTTTTTTAAGGTTCCCTGCGGTGCCTTGCCTTATGCAGGCTTTCCTGCCCTGTGTTAGGTTTGTCCTGGACTGAGGTTTTCTAAACTGAAACATTTTCTGGTGTAAGTTGGCCATCTCGCTTTCCTCCTTGGGTTGTGCTCGGTGAATGTTTCTGATGGCTGCCAGCACTGTAAGAAGTGGGTGTCAAAAYTTACACAGACAGTGCCCGTGTGTGAGAGTAAGGGGTGAAGGGGCTGGGCACTTGTGTKTTTGAGCTGATTGAACAGGACTAGCTCTGCATGAGGAGGGACCTGTAAGTGTACAGTGTCTGGTAGAAGATGTCAGAAATGAGATGACTTACCTGGACTGTCACCCCTCAGAAGGATTTTCAACCCATCTCGAGCATTTTTGATACAACTGTTGTCAAACTTGGTGCTTGCAGCAGTTGTTGRTTCTTGGCTCTAACCGTAGACCCCTTTTTGAGCTGCACTCTGTAACTTGTGTCCTCTTTGCTACAGACAAGCAGGGAGAGCATTGTTTCTGCTGATTGCCAAGGATGATGTTATGCTCTGTGAACAGACCAAGGAGAAAAAATGTTCAGCATTGTTCCTCTGAGATGTACCAAAACTCTTCATGCACCAATGAAACACCCAGTGTTATGGTATCATAACAATGGTTTGTTRGGACTTTACCCCGGGCTGGGATGATGATTTCTGTTTAAGACCAAGACCAACAGATGGCATTTGTTAGGACATTGATATTTATGTACAAAGTTGCCAGGATTTTGAGAAGTGGTGCCGCTCTTAATTAAGATGATAATGCACTGCCTTGTTTGGAGACATTCTGCTCATAATGATGCTGGTGACTTATGAATAGAGAGAAATTAGTAATAACAAATGCCAGATGGAGGTAACTTTCAAAAAGGAATATTTTGTGTAATGTGGCATGTAAAGTTGACAGACCGGCTCTTAGAAGATCTTTATTATTCTTTAGGCTTTCCTGACAAAATTATTCTTTATCCTGCCAAAAAATGTAGTCCCACATGCCAGTGCATTTTTAAGTGAGAGTAATTAAAGTGTGCCTCTTAAGTTTATGGCTTGAAGTGAAATCCRTTCCTCCAATGTTTTGTCAAGAATCTATAAAAAGTGCAAGAAAGGAGACAATTTATAATAACAATAGTTTTGCCAATTCTGTGCATTCTGCCTTTGAAATCAGAGGCAATTAGAGATGAACAAAACTACTTTCAAAGTTTTTTAAAAAAAAAGTGTTAGCTTTGCTGACATTTTACTTCATATTTTTCCTTTGGTTGAAGATGACTGTTGGGAATAAGAAGTGTTTGTCTAAAATTAAACCCCACCTTCCTTGATTGAAGTAAAAATGATTACTGAGCTATAAATGCATTGAATCCTCAAATGTTAGACCCTTTCTGCAACTCCCTGGCAGAGGGAAATAAAATTTAATTTGGTTTTGTAGTGTAAAGTGTAAATTGAAAGAGAAATAGACCAGGSAAAGTAAGAAATTAAATTCTGGGGTTTGATATTTCATTTTCTCATAAGAATATTATCACTCCATTGGCATTCCAGCTTTGATCTCCAGACCTGCTGGCCACTGTCCACTGCAGAGTGGGTGCTTTCATGATGATCTGTGGGYAAGGCAAAGTGGGTCATGTGAGGTGACCGTGAAGATTGGATTTTCCTTTGTCATTGTCTTTAGATTGCAGTAGTGTAATAAAATTAAATTTAGGACTGTAGAAGYGTTGCATGAAGTCTCTGTCTGTCAGATACACTAAACATCATAGACCAGGAAGATTTGAAGGGCTCACCCTCTGCTCTGCATAGTCAYAAATCACTTCCAAATTTGCAACAATAGACTTGAGATGCACAGTCCAAGACTTCTTCTGAAGGCACAAACATTGTCGCAGGGTTCAGAAAAACAGCAGAGGGGTTTGCTTTTGTCTTCTTTAAATGATTTCTGTGAGGATGCATTAGTAGGGGAATAAGTGAAGTAATACATTTGAGTATTGGATGATGAAAAGAAGGCTTCTGCTTCATTTACAAAAAGGTCAAGATCAGTTTTCATGAGAATAAAACACTGTTTTGAATTATGCTTAGAACAGACTGTCCGACTATTTCTGGTATTAAYGTTCATTGCTATTGGAGAAAGGATTTAACAATAGAAAGATGAGAACATGAGAAAAGAATGTCTAGAGGGAAGGCAGTCAAGGATGGGATTCAGTGGCTCTAGCTTTGATAACACAGGCAAAGAGCGGTCTCAGCTGAGTCTTTTGAGATTAATGTGGTGCTTTSAGTAAAACCTCAATTCACCTTAATGCAGAAAGAACAGTATTTCTAAGCAATTTCAGAAACTCCAGAGAGAATTGTTTCTCACTGATCTTGTTGAAGCTGTTGTGAATTTACATGGGAGATGCCATCTGAAGTTACAGATAGCTAAATCCTGGTCTACATGCACATTTATTGAATAAGTCCTGTATCTGTATTTTGAAAAATTTCTTAAAGAGCAGTTTGCCTAATGGGAAGTGGGTGCTGTGACTCTTTAAAAAGCTGTACTATATTCTTGCTGTGTTGTCAGTTCTGTTTACGCTGAAGTTTTTTCTGTTGTCTTATTTTGTTTTCCCAGAAAAACTTTACAATTCCAATGGACGGGAGCTGCGACGGGCACTTTTTTCCTTGAAACAAATATTTCAGGTGAGCAAATAACAGCTGTCTATTCTGTGATTTGAACGTAAATTTAATGTCTTTTTTTTTTAAATGTAGAGAATAACTTATAGCTTCTAGCAAAAAAGACTTTTAAGACTTCATTTGCARTTTTCAATTTGTAATTGACCAATTGCTTCTCAAAGCCTTTTATTTTTATGGTCTGCAAACCCTCCCATGTTCCATCAGTCTCTCAGAAGTCAGGACCAGGTGTGGYGTAATGTCAGAGTGAGTCATGTAAACCTGCCAGGAGATGAGAGGAGAAAATTGAAACTCTTAGGTGGAAACTTAGACTGCTCTTTAGACAGTGGCATAGCTTGACATTGGGAAGACTGGGAGGGAATTTGAAAAGTGAGCCAGGAAATCATGAGTTARGGTGATGGCTCAGTGGTGGCTTGAAAGTGAAAAAATAGTCTGGGTTTAAGCCACATAAAAAACTGAAGAGAGTTGTGGGAGACACGCAGCACTTCTGATGAGGAACTAAAATGTACTTGGAAATCTCAGGAGGTGTTTGAATTTAGACTGAGTTTAGAGGATGAGATTTACTGATAAGCCAAAAAGAAGCTTCAGAGAGCTGAGGGGGATGTGGTAGTAACTGATCATTTTAAGGAAAAGCAGGGATTTGAATGTGAATTTTCATTATGGAGAAGATCTGAAATCAGCAGGATTTTGGGTCTTGTGGGGAAGTAGACAATGTGATAGAAAAGCAGTGCAATTGATAAGMAATTTGCTTGAATTAAAAGCTTGGACTTCAGATTGGTTTAAACGGAGAAGGAGAAGGACTTGGGAAAACTGCAGGACTGCAAGGGAGRGAGAACAGGTCAGGAGAGAACAGGTCAAGAGAAATGAAAAAAACCCCATCTGTGAGAATCAGAGCATGCTATCCATGTGATTCTAAAATGGAATTCAGTTTGAGACATTCGATTTTCAGTAGATATAAGTGAAATCAATAAGAGGAGCACTTCTCCTTTACTAATGGATCCAAATGGAAGATGACAACCTATAATCCTTTTTTAATTTAGCTAAGATAGGTAGGTGGAAAGATTTCAAACTCTTAGTTTATAATTTTTGCTTTAAGTAGACATTTATTCTAAGAATAATAAAAACACTAAAGGAATCTGCAAGACTTTGGAATTGCAAATTTTCTAARCACATAATCTTTGTTACAGGTTTCAGAGTTAAGTATTTAGAATTTAGAAATTGCCAGAATTAAAATTTTCTGGAGTCAATGGTGAAGGGTGGACCATTTAATGTTAAATCTTGGTAGTTCAAGATGTGTTYTGAGTCAGAAAAATGTCCCTGATTTTTTGAATTTTTGGACAAAGAAGGAGTTGCTGTACRAAACAGTCTAGTCATCTCATGGCTGCAGATTGGGAAAACCATTGTCTCTTCTAGAGATTTTGTCCCTCATTCCCAGGGGAAGACTGAGAGTCACAAGGCTGCAAGTTGGGTTTCCCTGTGAGCTTGCCAGGCACATGGACTGTGTGCTCAGAGGAATTAGGCAGGTTTCCAAGAGTCTTCTCTGGTTTCTTCTCTTTTTGTGCCCCTCAGCTGTTTTTGGGAAGTATTTCTATTTCTTTAAATTTATGTATTCCACAGATAAATCTGGGGACTCACACATTTTTAGCAAAGAGTGCTGAGCCTCTCTTCCCACCCATCCTGCTCCTCCCATGCTCTTCATCATGAGTTCTCCCAGTCTGGATATTCATAAATGTCCTCTTTCCTATGGGTTGTTAGAAGTCTAGCAGGTATTTCTGAGCAAAAGTGCTCAGTGCTTTCAGAGGACACACCAGTATGATCYCTCTCTTCCAGCTGATCAGCTTTTCTACTAAAAATGATGTTTAAATATTTATTCAATAATTTCATTGGAGTTGACTTTGTTGAATAGTAATAAAGAGAAGGGAAAAACAGTGCACACAACCCATATCTGTGCATGAATTTAGTTTTAAGAAAAACCTATCTGACAGCTTCAGAACCTAATTTTCCTTGAAGAATTCAACTTGTTTCGTAATGTACGTGGTGTAGAAAGAGATTTGGAAATGATCAGTTTCTACATAAAAAATCTCTTTCTCGTAGAACTGTGGTTATTTGCTAAGTAAACATACCCTTAAAAAAACTCTTTATRCTCTTAAAATACAAGTTCTCTTAGGGGGTGTTTGAAAGGTGTTCCTCAGGCTGGACAGTATTCATATAATGTGCTGAAGAATTTGAGGCAGTACACTTTCAACTGGAAAAAAAGCCTCTGTCAACCCTGGTTTACCTGCCAGCTTTTTTGTCCTTAACAACAGCATTGCTAAGGGCTCCCTGAGTATGATTTTAGTTTATCTCATAATAAAGCATGAGGGAGAATGTAGAGGGAATTCTTGTATCAGTTTTAGAAAGAAAAGCTTTTCCAGATCTTCAGTGAAGAAAAAAACAAGTAGATATAATAAGGTTATATTATAAATGAAACATTTTTGTCCAAAATGTCATAGCTACTTTTTTTTTTTTTTTTTTTGTATGTGACCTGAAAATATGTCAGCATTAGAAAGTAATCATTATGGTACAAGATTTTTTAAAGTGTGCTTTTCAGCATGCATAGATTTTTTTATTTTCTATGTCATTATAGACAGTATTTAAAATTCCTTGAGAGTGTAATGTTTTGGAAATAAAACGTTGACTTTAAAAAGCATGTTTTCATAATAACAAGTTTGCAGAGTGTTATGGAGACTTCATGTCTTGAAGTGCCAGGAGACTTCATAACACCATTTTTTTATAATTTCATCATTACTGACTTCATTTGGTGCAGTTCTATGTCAGGATAATTTTTAATTTAAAGACCTTCAAGGTAATGTGCAGCCTCTCGTTTGCATTAATTGGGAATAAGCCCAAGTTTTACATGGAATATGAATTCCAAATAGCTGGAGCTCTTGATTTTTCATGTGAGGCCKCAGCAAAGTTTAGCAATGTTTGGCAAGCGCAGTGTCTTTGTTTCAAAATTTAGATGAAAGAATCATTTGTCAAGTCCAAACTTGAAATTTCTCTTTGATTTCTTCTGGTGGGCTTGTTTTGGCAAAATGATAAAGGTTAAGTGGAGCATTTTTCTTTGACAGTGCTGCCATTCTGTTCCAGTCATTCATTCTGAAGGGGTGAGAGAGCCACAGTCATCATCTTTTTCTGGATTGTACTGCAGTTCTCTTCCTCTGTTTACCAGTGTGCTTTTTGACAAACAAATTTACAGAGTAAGATATAACTGACAACCAGCGCAGTTTCTCTCCCTTTGAATGCATTTTCTGACAGACTTCTGATTTTCCTTGTTCTTGTGTTTATCAAAGACTCATGATTTTTGTGCAAAGGGCTAAAACTTCCGAAGGCATTGAGCAGAATCCAACCAAACCATGCCATTTAGAAAATCAGGCTCAAAAAACATTGTTTCATAAGAGAGTTGAAAATACATCTGCTTAAAGCATTAAATTCAATATCAATCTTCAAGGCAAAAAAAAAAAAAAAATTGAGGAAAAGCACTATAATAAATGTAAATAGGGTTGTGAAATTTAAGTGATGTTAAAAGTTTATTTAACACAGACTGATACAACTGGATATAATATAAAGCATGGATRTCTTAGAACCTATAAGCAAGTGTATCTTGTAGTTATAAAGAATAATTTCAAATCATGTTGATTGTATAATTTCAAAATAARTATTTTTTATAAGAACATAGTGTAAGAAAAATAAGAAAGCTATAAAGCGTGTTTCAAGTCTGTTGAAATCTATAACCTTGTGTAAACCTGCTTGTATTAAAGTTTTGGAAAATATTTTAAAGCAATATCAATCATTGCATTAGGTTTTCTGGAAAGCAGACCTGAAGAGTATATTTTAAAGTATTCAGGAAAAAAAAAAAAACAGTTATATTTTAGGACTGTTTTGCCTACAGGTGTCATTTGACAGGTGCAGGAGGTCTCCCATTAGATTTCTTGAGGAGCCTAGATTCCTGTTTTGTGTTGTGATYGGAGTATCAAGGCACACAGTTACAAAATTCTCTTACAGGATTTTCTTCTATTGTTAAGAAATCCATTAATCATTGAACAATTGAGCTTTGTGTAAAAAATGTCACAAAGAACAGCTATGTGGTGGCCTGGAAACATTAACTAGAAGGTGTTTGGATAGACACAATCTTATCAGTGAATGAAATCAAATGTCACACACTTCAGCTGCTAAGGAGTCATCAATCATCCTTAGGAGTGCAGAAGGAGTGTTCTGTGTTTGCCTCATTGATCTCAAGGAAGGAGGCTGCTCCTTCCCCTCCTGCAGGCATGACTGATGACTCCTTAGGGTTTGAAGCTGTGTGACACTTGATTTAGGGGCTGCTGTCATCACTTGTGAGGCAGGCTGCCTGCCACCTCTCCCCTTTAACAGCCTCTTGGAAGGCTTCTTGGTTAAGTCATGAAAAAGAGAAACYTTCATTTCCTTCCCAAATCAAATTCACCAAAGCTCTACGCAGCAGTTTACAAATCTGTTTAATCCTGCTTTAAAAGAAGATGTCTCAATACTTTTTAGAGATTATAAATAAAGTAGATATGATACATTAAATGTCAAATGAGCTTCTCAGTTAGGAAGTGGAGGGCCTTTGTGATAATGTTACAGGCTGAGATCTAAACAGTACTTCAGTGCTTAATGAGAGTAAAAAATGTGAACTGCTTACACCATAAAGATAATCTAAAAACTTGGGAAGCCACCAGTATTCATTCTGTAATCACTGYGAATGTTTGAATTGAAACAGGAAATGTTTAGTAGGATGACCATGTCTACTTTAGCTTCCTCAGGTATGTAATACAGTGCCTGAATGTTGTTTGATCTGCTGCTTATCTGCCATGAAGAATATTCCTGGCAGGATCTGCTCTACATGACTTTTCTAGGATTTTTTTTTTTTTTTTTTTAATTCTGCTATTAACTGGGAGTACAAACACACAGTGTGTTGATGTATCTGCTGTCTACGAAAGGTGCAAAAAATGAAATTCTGTCCCCATCGAGTCAGTGGCATAAAATGTCTAGTTTCAGTGTTATTTTTATCTGGTTGTTGAATGTCTACAGGTAGATAGACTGTGGTAAACAGAGATAGGTACAGCAGGACTTTTTTTGTTAATTTCCTGATAAATGCCATTATAGGGGGGGAGGCAATGGAAGACTTTCTGTCCAATGATTGGGTATGTTAATGTGAGACTGAGGTGTGACTTATTTTTGCTTCTTGCGCTCACTGGGGGAAAAAAGGTTCTTTAATTATCTGGCCTTTTATTAACTGAATAAAATGAAATACTGAGAGCAGAAAGGTGCTTATAAATTGTTCAACATGCTTAAGTAGGAGTACAATTTCTTTTCTGTGTTCTTTTTTCAGCCTTTTTAAAAAATTGTGGTACGGTTCAGTTCCCTGTCCTGAAAGGCAGAATGCATCAGTTTATTGTTCTGTACAAACTAAAAAGGCAGCTCAACATTTTCAGTGGTAGAACATGATGATAAGTCTGGGATTTTTCTCAGGTGAACATGGCATCATCCCAGCTACAAGGTTAAGTGCAATGGGAGCACTAGAACTAAAAATTATATCATCACAGTCAGATGRCTTTCTACCTGCAGCTCCCTTGTCCGATGCAGGAATGAACCCGGTTATGTAAAAGTGGTGAAGTTAATAACCAAAGTCACAGAAGAAGCAAAGCACCATGTTCAGAGTAAAAGAGAAACTTTCTTGAAGAAGATAGTGGTGAAGATCAGGCAGGATCACAGTTATTCAGTCTTGGTAACTGAAGAAAGCAAAGTTAAAGAAAGAACATAAGTGTGACTTGGGAGCAGCCTTGCTGTGCAGGCTAAAGACCCTTTCCTCTAAATTTTGTCTTTAATTTAATACAATGGTAATTCTTTGGGGTTGTCAGTTACATCCTCTGAGGGTATCTTTTTTTTTGTCTTAGTGGTACTAATTTCTGTTTCCTTCCCTACATGTTATATGCCAATACGTTTGTTTTACTGGGTTGTTATCTACTAGAAAAATTTAAACATGAAAGACTGGAGGCTGATTTTTATTTTCTTGGTCTAACCTAAAGCTCCCCTCTTTCAGTTTGTACCCATTAGTCCTTGTCCTATTGTGGTAGGCCAATCTAGGGCCTAGGCCTGGTCAGGGTAGAGAAGGYCCGTGAAGGTTCTGGAACAKTCTGAGCCGTTAGTCAGCAGCCGGCCGGTGCTGTAACGCTTTCAGTGGGGCCTATCTCGAGTACTCTGGTGGCCATGAGAACCACTAATGTAYCCGAATGGCAGAGGGAGTCAGCACRCGCCACCTGCAACAGCAGAACTGCCATATAAGGGATTATATGGTGTTAGTAGGGGTTGGAGAACRTTAAGTTACTGATATTCCCGTTACAAAAAGCGTTACGTGTGACTGCCATTACCGCTAAGAACCGTGGGTATAAAAACCCCTGGATGGCACAATAAAGTTTGAGAGAGATTTCATGTTACATCACGTCTACRAGGTCGTTTCTGTCTCTCTCCCGTTCCCTGGCAAATGGTCGGCTCCAACATCCTATCATTGATGAAGAGTCCTTCCTGATGAAGAGTCCCTCTCTGACTTCCCTGTAGGCCCCATTCAGACACTGAAATGTTCCTATGGGGTCTCCATGAAACCCTCTCTTCTCCAAGCTGACCAGCACCACCTTTCTCAGCCTAGTTTTGTAGGGAAGGTTCTCCAGTGCTCTGATCCACTTTGTGGCCCTCCTCTGGACTTTCTCCAACAGTTCCATGTTCTTCTTATGTTGGGTACACCAGAACTGTGCACAGCACTGCAGATGGAGTCTCACCATGGCAGAGCAGAGGGTCAGAATCCCCTCCCTATACCTGCTGCCCACACTGCTTTGGATGCTGCCCAGGATACAATGGGCTTTCTGAGTGCACATTGCCGGCTCATGCTGAGTTTTTCTTCAGCCAACACCCCCAAGGTTTCTCAGCAGGGCTGCTCTCAGTTCATTCTTTGCCTCACCTGTAGGTGTGTCTGCAATTGCCATGACCCAGGTGACTTMACACTTTGTTGAACTTCAYGAGTTTTGCATGGACCTATCTCTCAAACTTGTCTAGGTCCCTCTGGATGGCATCCCTTCCCTCCAGGAACACAACCGGGGATGAATTCTCATTGTTGTCATCACCAGAAGCCAAACTTTACGTTGCAGGCTACCTAAGTATATTGCCTCACTAAAAGTAAAGGGGAATGGTAATTTCCATGCACGCTGATGTAAAATGTTGCTCTATGAAAATAGACTAAAGAATTGGAAAAAAAGGAAACAATGTAAAAATACTGATGTCTTTGTGTCATGTTATGGTCATGCTTCTACACAGATGTACATTAAATGAGTTAGGAGACTGGTAGACAGGAAAAGAGGAGGAGTAGAGCCACAGCGAGGAGTGTAGGGGAAAGTTTGGAGGGAAGAGAAATGGAAGCTTGGCACAGCTGCTGAGGGCAGTAAAGTGGGTGAAATGCATTTGCAATCAGCAAGTTGAACAAGGGGAAAGAGCTCCCATTGAGATACAAACCATCTGCTTGGTCCTTGCAGGCTCTTCACTAAAATGCTTCTGCCTTAGTTATTTCTGGCTGGTGACTGCAGTTTTGGGACATCCCAGCCCAGGGCCATCTTGTTCTGAAGGAGTTATTCTTCCAGGTAGGAGTTTGACAGAAGGAGGACAGCAAGTGAACTTGCCTAGTAGCACTTATCTTGGGGCAGTTACTGGATTACCAAGTATCAGGGAGTGGAAATACTTGTGAGAGAAATGGACTCTTTGTGACTCTCAGAGGACTCTCAGATCTGCSCTTGGTTCATCTTCTAAAAGGAGTGCCCTGATGCAAAGTAGAACTGATGTTTCATGTTTAGTACAAGACTTGCCTACTTAACCACTGGCTCATGTGGTCCACACATAGAATTGTTTTGTAGCTTCATAAATAATTGAGGTTGAAATGGCAACACAGTCTTGAGAGACTCGTAGGACTTCAGTTGATCTGTGCATGTCTGTATATATGTGCATTTGTGTGTGTATGTTTTTGGAATGATTTCTTTCCAGATTTGTTTGCAATAGATGACTTGGCTTGTGATATGGACTGAAATAAACACTGACAATTGAATTAGATAATACCACACTTCTGGATTTTAATTATATCAATGATTTTGGAGTCCAAAGGACAGAACTATAATTTGAAGTGTGGGAAAGTAACTATAAATTATATCTTGGCGATCTGTGCTCCTTCAATCACTTCCTGACTATGTTTACTCAGTTTTCAAGCCAGAGTGAGCTTTTCTAATGGCAAACATTGCAAGCCAATCTTGATCTGTAAAATGCAACCTGYTGCTTAGCCAATAAAAAAGCTGGACTGTTGAAATGCTTTGGAATTTCTGTTTCTAATAGAGCACGACATAACTCTTTTATTACTACATCATTTTAGTCTTGTCAATGTGAGTAATTATTTTGCTGGTAGCTTCTGCAGATGTGATATGTACTGAAGGCAGGTAGCAGTAGTTTAAAATATTATTGTGGGGGTTTAACTGTGATACATTTCTAATGTAGTCATGGGGGTTGCAGAGCTAGGCAGCCAAAGGGGCAGCTGAGAGGAATTGTGTGTTAATTTTCCATTGCTTCTGGGATGGTGCATCATATAAGCATTTGAAATTATACAGGGAGCCTGTGGATATGAAGGCTCTCAGGTCATGGAAGTATGTTCTGGTCATTGCCCTGTGCTGCCACATTGCTACTGCTGCCTGGGATAGTCAAATACTGCTGCCCAGGAGCAAAGTATGGGACTGTTTTGGGTTCCTTTTCAAAAAAAGCATGTGAGGGTCTGCCAGAGCCAGAGGAATGCTTCAAAAAAAAAGATCAATTTCTATTCTCCTTGCATTATTAAGTATAGTAAGGGTGGAACAAGGACCTACCCATCATTGATACTGTTGCTAATAGAAACCTGAATTTTATCTTTCTGTCTTTATGCACTTAGTAACAGAGCAAGATTTTGAAGTATATTGGGCAATATTCCTTTATTTTCCTTTCTTGTGGTGGAGTGCCAGATACATTGTCATTTGAGATTTATGCCAGTGAAAGCTTGCAGTTGTGCATGGTTTGCTCTTTGACCTGCCTCCTCCTTCCTCCCTTTCCTCACCAGTCAGCTGCTGTCCCTCTGCTGCTAATTTACATCCCCAAATGAATGAAGCTTAATCCCTAAACCTTAATCCTCCTAAAACCAGCTGAACTTTGTGATCCTATCTTGACTTTGCAGGAGATTAAAAAAAAGGGGGAGGAGGAGCGGGTGCAATGTTTGAAAAAAAAGCGCTTTAACTTCTAAGGAGTGCAGCCATCTTTCATGTTTTTCAGRGGACTAAAATGCACCAGCATTTTATTGATCACTGTATTTTTCCTTGTTATTTTATTTTTTCACATTGAGCATTATCACTGGGGGTTTCTGTTTCGGTTCTGTTTTAGTTTGCTGTGCAGTGATTCCTCTTGGCAGGGGAATTTGAAGAAGAGGGCTTTCCAAGGAAACCTTTCTCTGACATAATGATGTGGACTGGGAACAGCGCTGTCTGCCAGCATACTATTTCATAGATGAAAATAGCAATGAGTCAAAATTTCTCTAGTTCTCCCTCTTGAAATTAGGGATGTTTACTTCATGATCCAGGCAGTGCCTGAATGAGCTATGCCCTTTCTGCTTGTAGGATTCTTTATTGATATTCTGCCAGCATCTTGTCCCAAAAGATTTCAGGCAGCAGAGGAGAATGCTCCTCCACTTTAAGTCAGATTCCACTATAAATCTTTCCTCTTAGTCATGGTGAACAGTGAATTGGCAATATTCATCTTACCTTTTGCCTAGGTGAGTTATCACAGTGTTGAAATGTAAATGCAGTATGTCTTTGTGAAGCTACAATTTTTGGTCTACAGACAAAACCAGAACTGACCTGTTAATCAGAGTCTAAATCTCTCTTAATAGGGATGTTGTAGAGTGACAGAGCAGAGAGGGAAGCTCTTCCTCAAGCAGGCAGTGAAGTGCCTCAACCCCCACAGCTCAGTGTGAACACAATCCTCACTTTTAAACCCCCTGGCAAAGCTTAGCAAGGAGATTCTCCTCTCCATGACTGGTACCCTGACTGCCTGTGCTGCTCTCACTTTTAGGCTGGATCACAGTAACTTTTGGATTTTGGAAGGTTTAGTTAGTACAGAATGTGATTGCTGGCTCACTCAGTATCATGTAAYGTGGAGATTACAGGCTGGAGAACCCCATGGCTTTCCTTATTTAAAGAAATTAACATTATAAAATGTGCAGTCGTTAACTTTGTAACAGACACAGGACAGAACTGTACAAGAGAGAATTAAATATGGTAATGCTTAAGCACCCAGAAACAATGGGATAGCTTATTAAAGGAAAGGGAGTGAAAAATCCCGAAACTTTAAATTCTTGGCAGAAATCTTATAGACAAGCAACTTGTTTTGTGTTATGATTCCTTGGAAAGACAGTACTCTGCACAGCTGTTAGCCACGTAAGAAAGAAATACATATGTGCATATCCAAGTGTGAATATTCACTTACTAATCCAGTTTCCCCMAGTACTTGGAATGAACCTTTCAGCAGTGCTTGTTAGATTAAAAAAAAAAAATCCCCTTGAGAAACTATGTTCCAAAACCTCAGTTCTTATTAGGAAATGAAGCAACTTTTTGGTGACATAAAAATAATCATGCTTTGGGTAAAAGCTTTCAAACATATGGCCCACAGAAATAGCAGGCTTCAGAAAGATTTCTCTTAAACAGTATATAAACRATTTATCTTTGCATGTGGAAGCTGCACATCAGATAAAAAGTGTTCTTGCAAAGTGCTGTTCCTTACAAAAAAGTCTTCAGTCTCYATGTTTAGGTAAGACCTTGAGAAACTACATTAGAAATTATATCAAATGGTACAAACATGTAGGAAAGAAGACRATGCCCCSCACGAACACACTTCTGCCAGTGGCAGACTGCTTCATYGCAGGTTTTATGGGGTCTTTTTAGTTGCTAGGCTGAATTATGGAGGTTAAAGTGTAGTTTATGCATTTTGTCAACCACATAAGCATGCTTTAAAGTCACCAGTTTGAATTTATTTAGTGTCTTTTTCATTCTATATTGGATAACAATTGACATCTATCGCAYGGGCATGCATGATCTTGTTTTTTCTTCCTCTGAAATGCCTAAAAAAAAGGAAGAGACATTATCTGTTTTGTCTGTGAATAAATGAGCAAAATATAAGGAGGSCAATGGTATATTTTCATAAAGACTTTAAGTAGCCAGCCTTTGTGTCACTGCACAGTCTTTATGGTTGCAGGAGCTTAGCAGGAAGCTTAGAGAGCTTTGCCTGTGTTTTGCTGCTTTTCTCATCAGTGCCTTAATGCCTGCTGATTAAGGGCTCATAAATCTTTGCAATATTAGCAGAGGAGTCCATTTTCATAGCAAATGACAACATTTCCCTGCCTCCTTCTAGCTGTTATCACACACGTGTGGCATATACTTGTAGGTATCATTGTCACACTTGTGCCATATATTTTGTACAATGAATGCTCTCTTCCTGGAAACCTGAACCTCTTAACCACTGCTAGAGAGTAGCCTTTACTCTTGAGGTCACCTAACTTGGCAAGTCAGTGAGTTAATGGGTCTGAAAAGATTATCCTAGACCMAAATTGATGTAAACATTCTCCTTGCAATGTAGAACGTATGGGCTTGCATGCCTTTCATCTTTGCTGCACATTCCAGATGTTTGCTTCTTTCCTCTCATCGTATATACATGATAGATAATGTACTGAGTTCAGATTTATGTCTAAGGCATGATGTGTTTGTACTCTGYTTGATTACATCTTCTTTCTCCCTTTTATTTGGAAAAGGAGAAGTACCTTAAAAGCCTTTTTTCAATTCAGGTTTGATTTGTTTATTCAAAGCTATCCAAAAGCAGTCTGATTGGAGTTCCTCATCCTCTCTATTTCCTCTGCTGTTCCCCTGCAATATATCTTCTTTCAGTCAAGGGTGACTCTATGACTTGGTTGCTTTGAGAAAGTTCTAGAAGACAGATCTCAAAATTTCCTTTGGAAAGGTCCTTGTTAAAAAAATAACTAATAACTAAATATACAAATAAATAATTATCATCAACATAAACCCAGATTWTTAGCTTTATTTATTTTGACAATTAAATGCTAATTTCTAATTTTTTCACAGGTGGTACACTAATATGTATTCACTATTTAGAATTTTGGGGAACATCCTGAAGTTATAATGGGTGTTTCAGTTTGGTATCTTTCACTGAATGTCAGCAGCCCTRAATGGCTAAATGCTATAAAAATTTTTATTYTGTTYTTTGGGTTCAACCTGAAGGACTCTGAAACCAAACTACTGTTAACTTCTCTGCTTGGAGATGGATGATTTTTTTTTTTTTTTTAATAATCTGAGTGTCATTTATTTTTCCCTAACAGACATGGTAGGTCTATTAAGAAATAGCAGAATCCCCAGACCACAGTTATTCCTACCTTTTCCTATTTTTCTAGTGTTCTTTATTTCAGTGTGTGTCAATCCAGAATAGATTCCTTTTTTTTTTGTCTGTTTAAAGAGGATGCAAACATACCTGATGCAAAATCTAAATGTATACTGAGGTATCAAGAGAAGGTACTTATTAAAAAAGGAAATGTTTTTGAACTACAATAAAATTACCATCTTAAAAAAGTTGTGGTTATTTCACTCAATAATTAGATTTGTTATGTATATTGTTTCTCTTAAGTTAGACTTCTGTGTTGTCTCACTATGCATCTATTTCTCAACTGATTTTTAGAAAAACTATTTTGGAGGATGATTTCCCCACAGCTTTCTTGATTCTGCCCAATTCCAGCAGTCTCTGTTAGTTTCTTAAATTCTGTGTACGCYTGTCTTTACTGTCCTTTGGCTTTACTTTACTGGTGCCTACTCTRGGTAGGACAGATTTGGCACTTTATCTCTTTAGCAGCAGGAAATTTTTAATCACTGATCTTGGCGCACAGAGTAACTTTCTAGGTATGCAAAGTCCTTGTGAACGTCCTTGTTACCGTGACACATAGCCTCAGTTTACCGAACTCTTAATATACTTTACATCAAGCTTAGCTGAGAGATTCCACGGATATGTTTCCTCTTCCAAGTTTWAGGAGACACAAAATTCAAAATTCTTGAAGAACAACAAATTATTCAGGTATCTCTTGAGTTAAAAACACCGTAAAACAAAGGGGTATTTGGGAGGGAGCACTCCCCTGGTGGTGAAAATGAACAGAGGAAATTCATTGTCRTCATAAAATTGTGTGCTTGCAAATGTAGTGCCTTCGACTGACGTGTGACTTTGTAAACTTCTTAGCTTTTCACAAAACACTATTAAGGCTTTTATCTAGCTACTGAAAAAAATACCACTCTTAAAAGATAAAACATTGAGACTTAAGAAATACAAATAATTTTTAGCTCAAGGGTGCATAAGCAGAGGTGAATTTTATCTTATGCATTTTGGGGTTTACAATATACTTTCACCAAGAATTGGGGCATAATTATATGCTTCCTCTTTATATATTTATATATTTATATATTTATATATTTATAGAAAGGCTTAATCACCTTTATCATGTGATAAATTTGTGTATTTATACACGACTGTGTAATATTTTTCAAATTGGTTTAGCAAATTTGACCTGCTAAAACATGGAATGGATTTGTTCTCTTCATAATTTCTAAATTTCTCACAAACTGCTAGATCACCTTCCAATTCTTAATATCCTGTTTGGTCAGACTGTAGGAATTATGTAAATCATCTCTGGTGAAAGAAGGAAATTCATAATAAATAAACTATCAGGCTGAAAGAAACTCACAGTTAAGTGAATTGACACACTAAAAGGGATTTGATTGCTTTACTTCTCTTGTCAGTTTTCTAAGTGTTTGCCATGAATACAAAAATCACTCTCAGCAAATTTGCTATAGGGATCCTGGCTTCTTGGGGCTGCGTTATTGGAAAGCTGTAATTTAAGTCTGTTACACTGCTGTATATGAAAGCATAAATTAAGATCGTTTAAAAGAAGGGACTCAGGAATTGTGATGGTCTGCAGAGTAACGCTCTCCCATTAATATCTTAAATTGGTCTTGTGGCTAATTTGCATGGCTAATTCATTAAGTGCTGTTTAATCCAGTTKTTCGTAGCTTCTTGTTTGTCTGCATGAGCCTTCTGTAAGAGCCGTAGCCAAGTTTTGGATGGGATGCTCCATAGTCCCTTAGCACAGCAGTTATGTCTGTAAGACCCAGGAAACCCCTCCTGGGGGTGTCACACCCACCTGGGATATGGGATCATTCTKCTGCCCGAGGAAAGGACCGATGGTGAAAAAAATAGTCACTTTATCAAGTATAAAAATATAAAATATATTTTTTTGKTTTTTTGCTGTGTTTTCTTTCCATCACAATGTGGGCATWTTATCAACTAGTGCTCTTATCTTTAACACTTTATTTTCCTATTCTTATCTTTAACACTTTATTTTCCCATTCTGAATATAATGAATTAATGTTATGCTATGATAATAAATACAATATTATATTGCAATAAAACCAGTTTTAAAGTTTTGCTGTACACACTTAAAATACTGAAACTGCAATTATGGTAAGGAATAGAGGTGGTGCTCTCTTGTTGATTCTGAAAAATTAGGACTTTAAGTTTGTTTGTTTATATGATATAATGAGATTATATTATTGTGGTAAATGTCTGCAAGYCTTCAATGAAAAATCAAATTTYGTATTTTGCACATTTTAATTTTCTGTAGTTGACTGAAAGGTTAAAGCTATTTTTTTTTCTTTGCACTGATGTATTTCATTCTGGTTTTAAAGCTCAGAATTCTGCTTTTGATCCTCTGTATAACAACTTTCATATTAACCTGCTTATATCATGTGAAACATAAAATGCAGGGGTGCATTGGTTTTTACATTATGATATAATCTGTTTCTTGGTCTTTCAAAATTCTAATTCATCTTTTCCTTTCTCTTGTGACAGGATGACAAGGACTTGGTTCATGAATTTGTTGTTGCTGAAGGTCTGACTTGCTTAATCAAAGTGGGAGCAGAAGCTGACCAGAATTATCAGAACTACATCCTGAGAGGTAAAGGAAATGCATCCAAAAGTTAGTTTTATTGCTTAGAAGCTCTCCCAGGTCTGCGACAACTTGCTGTGTAAAGTGCCTTTGAACTTGCTTCTCAGTTYGGTCCTGATTTTTTCATGTTATGCAAAAAAATTAAGGGAAGATTAACACTCATCACTGAGCAAAATGAATTGAARTATTTGGAGTCTCGATAGCCTCCTCATTGTCTACCTTTTCTTGTAGTCTATACTGCAAATCTCTAGTTCTAAGACAGAAAAGGCATTCTAAAGCCTTTACTGGATAACTGTGTCAGAAGGCACAGAACGAAACTTATTGGAAGTGTGATCATCTTTTACAAAGAGGCTGCTGCGAGCAGGTTGGATGCAGCAGGAATTTTGTGACCTGTATTTCTCTTCTTTCTTGTACTGATGGGTGGCTGTTGACCTCCCAGGTATGAGGGTTTTCTCCACGCTGCTTGGACAGTTCAGAAGTACCAGGGAAACTGAGAGAGGCAGCACCAGCCTGCTCCATCATCCTCTGGGGAGATGTATTTTCGTATCATYTCATTCCATTGTGGTGCAGCAGAATGCAGCATCATCAGTATCTATGGATACCATACAGTGTCTATGGAATAGGAAGGAGGAAGTCATGCCTGAAGGGGTCARTTGGCTGGAAACAATTGTTAGCTATCTGATATTTTGGAGTTAAACAGGAAATGAGAGGGTAATATTCTGTTCTTTGCACTCAGAAGAAAACTGGCAAAGATAGGGTTTGGAGAGTGATTTGGAAAAGGTGTGCTACGTGATTAGAAAGCAGATTTCCTCTGTTGTGGCCCAAATGGATGTGTGTGTTTTTCATCTAGTCAGGAAACTAAGGTTGTAAATTAGKAGAGTTTCTTTAGTATTTTGAGTCACTCCAAAGGATCTTTGCTGCTGGATGATCTCATAGTAAATAGAGACTGCTTATGAATGCATACTTGTGGTAGATGGCTCATTTGAGTTTTCTTAGRCTGACGTATATAGCTCTATTTAAAAATGTCACTTTGATGTATTTAACTGCTAGCACTCAAACTACACATGAAGAGTGAAAAAAAAAACCCACAAAAATAAGTAGAATGATCTTGTAGGAACCAGAAATACTGAATTATAGAAAGCAACGATTCAAATAGTAAATGTGGCTTCATGCAAAGATATTGAAGATAAGACCAGCTTTTGCAGGTGTAAAAGAAACAAACCAGTACTACAGAGAATGGGTTCYATGTCAGTAGCTGTACAGTCACATGGAAATGCTCGAATATTACACAAGGACACAGAAACACATTCAAGAAAAAGTTTCTAAGAAAAAACTGGCTGTAGATGCTCTCAGAAAATTCAGACTGGAAGCAAAATAAAAGTGTTGTATGGGACAATCTGGTCTTAAGTCTAGGAGTCTTCCCTTCTCCTTACCTTTCCATATCCTAATGCATCCAACATTCAAAGACTTACAATGGTCTCTCTTTCTTGTTATGGCTCTCAAGAGCTTGGTTTCCATGATCTAAAGTTAGAAATTTTAGAGTGAATTCAGTGAATGCTAAAGCAGAACCTTGGTGCCAAAGTCCACAACATCATACAAATGAAACTGTAAACTCATCTTGTTGCATCATTATTGACAAGTGATTACAGGTTGTTCAAAATGAATATAACAAACAATAACAAAAACTGTATGTAAGTATGCCATAAAGCTAAAAACAGTATGTTAGGAAGATGCTTTTGGAGATTGGTACCTWCTGAAATCAGGTCTTTTTTTTCCCTATATTGCTGCTTTGTGAAGTTAAAGTTTCTCTCTGGGTAGTGTATCCTTGCATGTTTTACAATAAGAATTTTTGTGTGTGATGTGGGCTTCATTTCAGAACTTAAATTGGTCTTGATTGTCTTTCAGAAAGTTCAAAGCTTGTTACAACTCCAAAATTATGTCAGCTGGTTTGCAGTTCCAGGAGCCAGCATGTCCTTTCTGAATAGGTCTGCGTGTGCAATGAGATAAAGATAGGTTTGGAAGTACGATAGCCAAACAATCTTATCCAAATACATTGAGGAGGGTGCTGAAAGGAAGCATTAAATACGTCATGTAAGAGTGTTTCTGGTATATTATTTTTGGAAGATCATTGTGATTGGTTAGGGATTTCGGGTTTTTTTGGTTTTTTTTGTGGCAGTTGTGTGTACTTACTGCAGTGCTGCATTTTATGAAACCCGGAGTATTGGTAAATAGGTGAATAAATTTTACTGAAGATACATCACAGTTAGCACGGAGGTGATCCCATAAGTTCCAAGCTTAGTGTTAAGAAGTGGAGATTTGAGAAGTACAAAGTAGTCTTTTTTAAGAGATTTTGTGCCTTCCTGCTGTGGTGTACTTGTTCTGCAGATCCTTTTGGAGTGGAATATATTCTCCTTATTTTCACTGCATTTAACCTAAATCAAAAATGGATGGGATTTCTCCTAAGTTCCATATTTTAGCTGAAGCACCTTTGGTGTCATTCACTCATTTTCTCTGGCAATTCTAACTCAGCTTGCAGGGCCCGTGACAGTAAGTGGCAGCTTTAGGCATGGCATTGCCTTCTTTGCATTGAGGATTCACCCACACGGGACTGTCCATCATCCTGACTGAGCAAWTTCCCAGTGTTTCACATAAACTTGTTTACCTGCACTCGTCAAGTAATAACTTTGTACCTTGGAGGGAAAATAGGCTGGAAATGTATGTGTACTTTAGGGCTGTTGGTGCTTCAGTGAGTTCCAGGTACAAGTTCTTTCTTGAGGACATTACTTTACTTTTTCCAGAAGCCTGCATTGTTTCACTCTAATGTTTCCTGGTTGTGAATTTCTGCTGAGGGGCTTTGATTTGGTTCAAGCCATACCAAGCTGCCAAAAAATGATGAAATATGAGTCACGAAAATTTTAGATACTTTACTGGGTGAGTGAAGAGGAGGTAAGGGTGGATTTCACATACAACGCTGAGAAATCCAGATCGTTTATTGTTGAGGAATGACTGTTTATTTCTGCTCAGGTGTCTTTCTCAAAGTGTTCCCTTTTGTCAGTCTATAAACTGGAAACCAACAGTAGCTAGGATTTCTCTGGAGAATTACTCTTTTAAAAGACTGTCTTAGAAAACAGCTTTTAATCCTCCCTGTTTAACAGTTCTTAAAACTAAATTTATTCTCCAATGTTCCTTTTAATTATTATGGACATCTAAAGAAACCATGTTCTGAGARACTTCTTACCCCCATGGGAACAGGCTTGTTTTCCTTTTGATATTACCTCCCTCTTATTATTTTTTTTTTTCCACAAGAATCCATAAGGATGAAGAACTTCACTGACAGCATTGAAGTAAAAATTTCCTATCCCAGTTACAAGCTTGCAGTCTGGTAGATGTTACCTAAATATTCAAAAATAGATAGRAGTGGGTTAAAGTTAATGGAAATATCCATAACTGATGCGGATTAATATAATTTTTATATTTTTTTTTATTTTGAAGATTTTTTTGTACATAATTTTGATGTCATCTTTTCTTTGCACAGAATGAGAAAGCAACTCATGAAATGCCATGTTAGCCTTCATGTTTTCTGATAATTTAACCAGTGCTGTTGGTAAGGGGAGAGAAAAAAAAAAAAGCAGCTTGCGTAGACCAAGGCTTAATTATTTTTAAAATAGACTGAATAAGTAAGCTATGAGGTTTCAGGGATGATTTTGCTGCCACTGTGATGTGAGGAGTTCTGCCTGGTGGGATCTCGTGCTGTCTGTCCCTCAGATCAAACGAGAAGGGTGTCAAAAGGTCATCCAGCCTTATTTGTAGGGTGTAATTGTATGCTTGGATCCGTATTTGCCTGCTTATGGATTCAGATCAGTATTTAGAGGTGCCCATAATTAGCTGAAAGCTAGGTAATGTTTTTTTTGGTCTGAAAGCACCAGCCATGTGTCCACTCCAAACAGGCAAAGACCTTGACCTTGCTACAAGGTCTAAGGAACTAAGGCTGAGGAAAAAGTAGGACAGCTGCCAGTGCTCATGCTAAACTATGTTTGAATMAAATTCAGCTTTTGGATGCAGCTCTCTGAGTGAGAGCTGTGTGCTTATATGCAGAATAAGAATTTGAGTTTCAAGTCTGGGTAAGAGATGGTTTCAATTTTGTTTGGTACTTTTGAATTTCTAGTGTTGGATTTTTTAAAAGAAGAAATAAAAAAACCCAGGTGCTTGGAGGAGCCTAGGAGTTATGTTTCGAGGTAATATTTGTGCTTTAAATTAACCCCTCTCMCATAAAACCCCAAAACATTACTGTAATCTAAATTTAAAGATAAGTAGAATCATAGGAACATTTAGGTTGGAAAAAGCCTTTAATATGAYGGAGTTCAACCATTAACCTTACACTGCCAAATCCACCATGAAACCATGACCCTGAGCACCATGTCTACACATCCTTGAAGTATCTCCAAGGACAGTATAGTTAAAACTTCAATAATTTATACATAATTCAATAATCTGGGCTGAACACTAGGTTGCAGTAGAACAGTAGATCATTTTCCTGTTACAGACCCACTGCATTTCTGGTAAAATGTTAAAGTTCTGTGTGTTTCTACAGATATTGGTGCGAGCACRGAAGATGGAGGTAATGGATCCCTGGATGAGGGATCTGACATGCTCTGAGGGACAATGACATACCATTTAAGAGAATTTAAGGTTGATAAGTTCCTACACAAAGTCAATAGCATCTTCCGCCTGATAGAACAGCATCTTTATTATTATGCCCCACATTTTTTTCCTTATATTTAGTAAATGTAGTTGTTTTGGAATTACGTTTGTACAAGCATGCKTTTATCTTCATGCAGATAGAATGAGTATATAATAATGCTCTTAGTTTATTTCTTTTCCTGGTTTTGCAAGACCTATCAGGACTTTTAAGTAGTTTTATGAAGGACTTTTACCAGAAAATTCCTATATGAGTCCTAAAATGTAAATAAGAAAGAACTGAGTGTCTTTAAACACTAAAATCACATGTGAAAATAACTCCAAGGCACATTTTGATCTTTGTTAAGTGCTTAAATTATGAGGGATCCATTAAAACAGTTTCCTTCAAGCCTGATAGCTGCAATTTGCACAGATGTGAACTGTCAGTGATGGAGATATTCTCAARAGGAGCAGTGACTGCCCAAGGTAGACCCTGAGGAGCCTGACATTTTCCAATCCCCCACTGAGGCATGAAAATGGGGYAGTATTTTGATTATTCACCTGGTAAATGGGAGCCAATCTTTGCAAAGGGATGGATGGAGAGAAAAGATGTAGCTTTATCTGGGTAGCTACCCATTTAGTAACCTCAGCTTCCTGCTGCAGCAAGGTAATTCTAAATCTGGATTTTTCATGTGCTTTTAATTATGCAGTACACCTTAGCTGACAACAGTAAAAAATGGAAAGAAATTGTCATGAGAGCTTCTAGCTGTAAAGCAGAAAGTGACTTTGCTGTTGGAATTAGGAGACACTGAGCWGTTTGACAGGGTGGTTGGACATGCACAGGAGCCACCAGAGTCAGTCAGGACCACAGAAGAATGCCCAGGCAGGGGGACAGGTTTTCCAAACTAACAGGCAAACGGCTCAAACACTGACATGTACCAAAGCCACCAACAGTTATTCCTATTTATAAAGCCAGAGGCATGTGATCCCACCTGCATGCCACGTTTGGAACCAAGGGCTGTGCTGCATATTCTGGGAAATCAGATTAAATTCCTGAAACGACTCCGTGCTGGATGGTGAGAGACCATCTGGTTACTGTCTGTCACCAGRACACTGTGCATGCCCGAGGATGTCAAGGAGCTAGAGGAAGTCGAAGGTGAGGGTGAGGTTTTGCAAGCAGGCAGTGGAAGCTGCTGCTGATAACCCTTTCATTCTGAGAGCCAGACATGAAGTTATCAGGAGCTGGTGGCATTTCTGCGTTGAGCCAACTGCTGCTAGGAATGCTTGGGGTTTATAAGTGTGCTCTCTCTAATGAGGGAATGATCCACTTCCAGGAATTGCCTGTCTGTTTTTATCAAAAAGACCCCTTGTTATTTACAAGGACATAAATGTTTCCAGTGCTCTTGAACTTTCCTCCCTCAACCTGATAAATTATGTGGCTTTGGCCTTTTGCATTGAAGGTTAGATATTACAAAGCATTTAGCACAGAGAAGCAYGTTCTTCTGCAGTAATGTATATATGGGTTTGTGTAAATAACAGAAAAAACTTGAAATAAAGTCTATAAGAGGTTGTTTCTATCCTAAATAGACATGTCTTGATGGTTGGTATTGCAGCAGTAAAACAGATGATAGTAATGTAAGTTTAGTAGTGGAAAGGGAGCCCCTACTGAATACTGTGCATGTCTATGCAATATTCCTGCTTTATTGTGACCTGGAGAACTGTTTAAAGTTTCCCAGCTGTAGGAAAGTATCCCAGCACCAAGTAAACAGGAACAGACAGCACTTGATTAGGCTTACTTTTATACTTTTCTTTTCTTGAAGTCAGATATAAAAACTTCCTTGACTTCCTTAACCTGCCATATGTAGGTATCCATATGCAACTGTAAAGTTCCTATATATTTTTCTACATATTCAAGTTGTCTTTTTAATGTGCAGTACTTTAAAATTATGTAAACTTATCACTTGATCTCAAAGTAGCTTCACTAACAGCCTGAGCTTTATAAAGAAATTGGGTGCCTGTAGCTTGATTACTTAGGAATGTTGCTTGTGAGAGAGACTTGCTGGAACAATCTCCCAGTAAATTCAGTTCTTTGACCTTTCTGTCGTGTCTTTGAGAAAGCTTATTAGAGTTGGACACTTGTCCTGTAGGGGTTTTAAAACTCATACCTTTCATTTTTATGCTGGACATCAGAACACAGTTCCCAAGGAACCATATCAACAGATGGCAGCTCCACCTGCAAGCTCTTATGTCCACATAGTGCAGGGAAGCTCCTAGTGGAGATACAAACTGGGAACTGGTGGTTCCCTAGTACTACAAAAAAAAACCGCAAAATAAACCCTCCCAACCGAAGCCATTGTTGTGTTGGCAAGTTAGTAGCATATTAGTGTAGCTGCAGGACCTGTTAATGAGCAGAACTGCTGAGCGGAGGTAGAGMCTGGCAGGGATGCAGTCATGCCTTTTCCCTTTGGGAAATGGATTACACTGACAGTTTTCCTCAGTGACCTTTATAGGTACCATTTCTTGCAGTTCAGATCAAAAGTAACAGTCCCAGAAAAATCAGACCTTTACCAGATGTCTCARTACCTGTTTCTGCTACATGTGCAGAAACCTCAAGATGTGCCTCTTCTTGAAAAGCCATGRAATGAAAAAATACCAATGGATTTGGCATCCTGATTCATTTAGATTAGAAATAATGAGTTACAATGCTCTTTGTTATACCAGAAAGAAAGGTCACATTAGACTATCTCCATGATTAATAATATAAACACTAAACCTTCTATCTCAGTAGGTAAATCCTCTTTCACTTCTGCAAATATCTCTTTAAGACTAAATAAATTTGTTTACATCTGTAAGGGTATTTGGGAGGGCACTGCATTGGAACCCATGCAGTTTACTAAGAGGGMAAACATCCTCTTTGCTTTCCACTCTACACTTTTAGTCTTTTATTTCTCCATTTCTCATCCACATATTTTAAAATTATATTTATTAAATTGTTCAATGCACACATTACACTGAGTTCCCTACTGAATACARCCTTAGGCATTCCCTTAATTTTTGGAGCAAGCACTGCCCTCTCCTTTGTCATCCTTCTCTCTCCTTCCTCCCTGGATGTGACTGTGATGTGTGATCCATCTGGAAGCAGAGCCAGATGGTCCTCACACTGAGTGTACAGTAGAARCCCTCCCAGTCTGGGATGGGAATTGGCATCAAAGAAAATTTGAGTTCAAAAGTTTAACCACCCTACAGTAATTTACACCTCTCAAAAAAATTGAAATGTTCCTTGCTCCATGCATTATATGAAATGGCCTTTCATGTTGGGACTGCTTGTGAGGAGGATATAGGGTCTACATGGAATTCAGTAATAACACCACCATAAAATTATGGATTTCCCTTGTTTTTAAAGCTGACAGAGGCTGGGAGTCTTTGAGTTGGTTTCTGTCTCTATGAAAATGAATCTTTAGGTTCTGAGTAATTCCTTTTATGCTTTGTGAAATTCCCATGAAATGTGACACTTCAGGCTATGCAGACTTCATGTAAAATGAGAAACTGAGCATGAAAAATGCATATCCTTAACTATTAAGCAAAGAGTAAGTACTTGGGAAGTATTCCCAGTGGCCTTTAAAGCCGTTGTGGATGTTTTATGCTTGAACTACTCAAACTTCATGAACAACCCTTSAAAACAATGTACTGATTCCAATTGGTTGCAAGTGTATTTCAGAGTATATTTCTGCCTTTTTGTAGTAATCTTGTAGTCTGAGAATATCTCATTAGAGAAGGAAAAATGTAAATAGAAAGGTAAAGACATTCATGAGCCAGCACAGACATGAATAACTGAGCAAAGTATGTGGCTGCTGGTAATTTTGCCATAAATTACTTGCATTGAATATATGCACATAAAACATGTTAAAATATGGTTGGGAAATAGAGTTTGATTATYCTAATTTCAGGATCACAGGCTTACACAGCTCTTTGTGATGGTCATTGCTRGGGTGCCACACAGAGTGTTCCGTCCTGATGCAGAATCAGAGAAAATTAAAGACTTTAAAGGAGAATTGGAAGAGGTAGAGTCAAATGTGTAAGATAATTGGGAGGTGCTGGCTTCTTTTCCATGAAGGTGATTATTGTGTGATATAAGGGCCTGACAAAAATGAGATTCTTCAAATATCTCTAATTTCCATATCCATATGGATTTTAAGTCACATATTATCTCTGTCTTGCAAATGTGYCTGTGTATGGATTTCTATCAATCTTGTTCTCAGAGGTGCCATCAGAAAATTGGAGCAGTGAACTGTAAACTCTTAAAATACTTATTTTCATTATTGTAAGGCAGTGACCTGCTTTTAAGTTTTTGATCACCACTGYATCAAATACTAAGAAATTGTAGATGATTGAAGAACTTAAGACTTGGATATATTAACACAGTATTAATTATTAACTGATCATAAATGCTGTGTTCATGCAGATATATCTACTAAAAATTGTAGATACTCATAGGCTGATGACAGTAAGGGATAATCTTGGTGAACACTTGGGAATATTAATGTTTGTGTTTCTGCTGTGGAGAGTTTCTGCTTTCCTGTTCTGTGTTGCCCTAAGGAGCATCGATGGAGCTGTACATGCCCCTCAGAAAAGCAGAAGTAACAATACAGTGCCCCTGTAGATGGGTTGAATGAAAAAAGACGGAATTTTTTTTGCTGCTTTGTAATGAAGTGTAAGGGCCAGCTTACCTTCTGACAGTGCTACTTCCTCCCCTCCCCTCATCTGCCCTCTGCACCTCCTTCTGTACACAGGGCTGGAGACACTGATGATGGCGTTGGAGTGATGAGAGCAGAATGGGGGCTGGCATCCCCCACTCCCCACGTGTGTGTGAAGGTTGTCAGTGGATGCACAGGCAGGGGCTGAGCACACTCAGTAAGGCAACAGATTCAAGGTGTCATGTAAAGGCAGACAGGATATTGTGTCTTCCCTTTGCAAGCCAGGGGGAGAAGATTTGTACTTGAGGCTCCCTGCCTCCAGTGGGGGAAGCAGTGGTTTGTTCCATTCCTACAGCTTTACAAAAAGTGGGCTTTGATACACAGTTTATTAATTGTAGCCTGATTTCTTTCTCTTCCTATTGTCAGACAATAAAGACTTTGTTTYCAGTGTGTGAGGCATTTCTAGTTTTTTCCATTTAAGTTCTTGGCGCTAAAGCTTGTGCTGCCAAGTCAGGAGAGGATACTATGCCTACCTCCTGTACCTGAGCAGTGCAGGATCTCTGGCCTGCATTAGCTGCTAAAAATACAGTACCTCTGTTGTTCAGGCTGTGCTTTTAAATAATTTATCACTTTGAAGTTTCTTCCCAGACAATTCAGAGGAGAGTTTACTGATGTAGGTGCTATGCAAAATAAGCCTTTTTTTTTTCTTTTGCCTCTTTAATTTGTTTACAGTTAGAAGACAAATATTCTTCTGCCCTATGACCTTATAAGTGCTTTGGGTTCCCTGAAGTGAAGAAACACTAGAAATACTGTTGTGTGTGGTGAGGAGTGCTGTGAAATGGCTCTGCTGTTGGAGCTCATCGATTTGAGTCACTGAAGCTCTATGCAGAATATGCTGTATCTGTTGTATATTTTAAGTAGATTTWTTTTAATGACAGGTGGGGTCTTAAAGAACTTCTGCCAATATGGGGCAATATCATGTTTCCTCTTGCTTAACCTTCCTCCTTCTATATGTTATCACCAACCTAGGCAAGGCTCTCAAATTCCTCTTGCCTTCTCTGCCCCTTCCCCTCCACCCTGCAGTTCCCCTCCTCAGAGACACATGTGTGTTTTTTAAGTTTATGCCCCAAAGTGGCTTTGGGTACAGCAGGGTTTGCACCCCCCCTCACTCCTGATCATCAAGTCTCTGTAGTAACGAGGGTCCCTATCTGCAGACTTTTACCCCACGTRTTCCCAGTCTCAGTATCCTGCCCCAGCATGCAGGGAGCAGTCTCAGGAGCAGACACTGTTTTTCACAGTGGAGGCAAAATCCACTCAGCGGGCAAAAATTCTGCTTTTAAAGCTGCAGCTTCTAAACTCAGTTTCCACATGCCCAAAATTTGGCAGTGGGTCACCATAAGCTTGCCTTAGTGTTTAGGTCAGTATCAATGATGGAAACATTGACTGTACTGTGTACAAACTGGATATATTGGTTGCTAAGGATATTCTTTTATATGTGCTTGTGATAAATGTTTTTGATTTTTTTTCTCTGAGGTGATTATGGACAAATGCACTAAGAATACTTTTATGGTTGCTAAACAAAACTCTTGAAAATTAAACATACCTGTCTGAGCTTACTTTGCAGTCTTGCTTGCCCCCTTTGATGGCATAGTGGTATGGCTTTTTCCTCGGCTGCTCTGCTTCAGCCAATGAGCACCATCACACCTGTGCACTTACTAAACACCTTTGAAATAGCTGCTCTTATCAGCAGTCCTTCCTCAGGCTTTGTGATTTATTTCATGCTACACAAACTGTTATAAAGTGTTTGTTTTCCTCATGGATTTTTCTGTGGTTTGTCRCTRGATGTTACCCAACAGCTCAAAGGGCAGCATTATCTTCGTGTGGCAGATAAGGAAATGAGGCACTTGAAAACACATTCTGAATTCAGAAAGATTTAGTAACTGTAAGTTCTGGCTTGGAGCTTGTCCTTGGGCTGGTTTTTCAAACTCAGTATGGTACTTTCTGTTTATTCCTTTTTAGTCTTTTGTCTTAGGGCTTCTTTTCCAATTCAGATTCCTACCCAGTCTGAARTGGTTTTCTTTCTCTGATTTGTCTGTRTTGTTTTTCACATCAGCTTCCTTTTAACTTATATCAGTCTATAAGTGTATTTACATCATCAATCCAATCAACAATATTCATAAATTAATTTACATTAATTTCTTCACCAGTTTAAGCTGTCTTAAACACTTTTTTTYCCCATCACATATTCCCACCTCTACACTGTCTCTCCTGGGTTCTGACACCACAGCTGTGTTTGTGTGATGGTGTAATGAACTTGACAGAGGAATGTGTTCTTCTAAAAAATGGATATGAAAAGATTGATATTTAGCTATTGTTTTAGATTTTTTTTTGAGTACTGTTGAGTTACTCATTCCAAGTCTTAATGTCAGGACAGAAACTCCTGTGTCAGCAAACCCTGATTTTGATTTGAGRCAAATAAGGGAGAGTGTTACAGTGCCACTATCAAGCATGTAGTCACAGCTTCAGTATCTTATCTTCTGTACATTTCTTCAACATCACTCACATCAGCCCTAATCTGTATGTCCCCTCMAGCCAAGTAGCTGTTGGTATTTCCCATTATTTCTTTCATTTATCCCAGTCACTCCTTTTTTCATAGCTCTCAGGGTTTGTGTCAGAATTCATCTCTTTTTCATTTCCTTGAACATCTCTAGCTTTAAATTTTGCTTCCTTCAGCATTCAGATTAGAATTCCTCTTCTCACCAGCTGAGTAGCAAGATAGTTGTTTAAAACAAAGCCAAAAAACCCTTGCAATCTGCGGGTCTTACTTTGAGTGCTGTGGCCTTCCTTGGAGGACAGCAGCTTAGAGCATTATGGGGATATTTTGASCTTCCATAATGGAGTATGCAGAGATTTCAGCTGGTTGCATATGTTCAGCAGAGTTTATTATACATACTAAACACCAGCTATTTTAAAACATTATAGTCACATTTTCATGTTGTCTGTATGAACTTTTTCACTGACATGAGGCTGTAACTTTTCTGAGTATTCCAAAGAGCTCAAATTCCAAAAATATTCTTCTTTCCAAAATATTCTCAGCAGTATTTTCAATTCCAGTGAGAAGTTCTCKTCCTCTTTTTTTCTCTACCTTCCAGAAACCCACCCCAAATATAATGTGTTAGAACTTTTCCATGAAAAAAAGTGTTGTGTTTCACACACCACAAAAAGTTTCAGTTCACAATTAAAATTTGAGGAAATTATGGACAGCTAAACCCTGTAGTGTTTTCATGAGAACTAACAGGCTATTTTAGAAACAAGCAGACTGTTCCATATGAAGGGAGACTTCAATTTCAGTGTCATGAGTGCTGGCTCACTTTAAATGCTGAAAATACATAGTAAACTAGTGCTTTATTGGCTGGAAGTATGTAATTGCTTGTGTTGCTTTACTCTGGTCTTTAGCTATAATAATGTGATTTGATGGAGTGACTACTAATTCAGTTACACTGAGAGTATAATTGTTTGGGTTTTGCATGCAAAAAAACTGACCTAGGTTTTGGTGGGGTTTGGTTTTGGTGGTTTGGTGTTTGTTTTTATTTTTGTTTGTTTGKTTGGTTGGTTTGTTTTTGTTGTTGTTGTTTTGGGGTTTTTGTTTGTTTTTTAATTTGGTGTTTTAATGTTGTGTTCTTGTGAATTAGTAGAGCAAGACCTAATGGAGAAGTAAATGGTTATCAGAAATGTCTGTTGGAATCTTGCCTTTATGTCAATCTTTTGGAATATATAATGAAAGTTAAAGATGTAGGAAATATCCAATAATCCCTTTTAGCTAGATTACAGGGCAGAATTTGTCTCATCTAATTCCAGTTACCTTGTCTCAGGTAGTTAGGTGGKCTCCTTGAGCAGCAGGGAACCGAATACATCCTTGTGATTGAACTGGATTTGCTCCCTGTATCTCCTGTTATCTTTTGTTTCTTGATTTTTTTCATCTGAGGTCATGAGTGTGTGTCTGAACTTACAGCTTAACATGGACCGGCTTGAGTGTCTGGTGCAGTTTATTTCATTTTCATTTCCCTCAAACAATGAGTTTCATCTGTCTCTCCCTGAAGAGGTTGAATGAAATGGTTTATAGCTCTCTTTAAGAAAAGTATTTGTCCTTCGGTGACTTCCATTGCATTTGGCATGTATTTGGAGGGGGGGTGAGATGAGGAAAAAGACACAAACCACCATCATTCTGCTCCTGAGCTCAAAAGTCAGAGAGCATAARCACCTGGACTTCACATTTTCAGCCTTTAGAAATGCTGATGATGTGACATTATTGTTGTAGTTGATAGCAAAGTCAGTGCTTATGGTCAAAAACCATGGCACCGTAATGTGTTTAGTGGGTGTAAGGGTCCCCTGAATCCCCTAGTAAAAGGGCAGGTATACCTTTGATTTTAAGGGCATCTCAGGAAGAGTGAGCTCCTGCATTTGGTGTCCAAGTTCCGGAGTGTGAATGTCACTTTTCCCTAGGCCTCTGAAGACAAGTAGAAAATGGAATGCATGAAAGGTGAGAAGGCAGCTTTGTAATGTTTTATACTAGCTGGACACATACTATAGAAACAACCACCCCAGTGTAATACTGATTTGGAAAGAAAAAGTTGGAAAAGRCATTTGGACCACCAGCAAAATCAGAGGTCTGCTCTACTCCCATGACTACATACAACTGTTCTGGTGTATTTGGGACTGCCAGACTGGTCAGGACAGGGATCTGCCTGCCCAATTGACTTGGGTCAGAAAAAGTCCTATGTTCTGTACTGTGTTCCACTGGAACTGAATGATACCCAATGCCATGCGTTGTCACAGGCTGGGCTTGGTCACTTTCCGTGACTAGCATTCATGGATGGCAGAATTGTTATTTCAAGGGTGTTTTGGCCTCATTGCCTCAGTTGAAGGTAGACTTGAGTAGGTCTTTCAGGAGAGCAAGCCAAAATCCTATTTACTAGATTACACCAGCAAAGCAAGCTTTTTGCCCATAAAACCATAGAGTGTGTCCTTTCATGTGCCGCCTAAAGTCAAAGTCATTGCGCACAGTGACCCGTGTTGAGTACCATGGACAGGGGCAGCTCAGCCACAGCCTGCTCAGGACTTGGGGCTTAAAGCCTTGTTGGAAAACCCCTTGTAAGCCTGCACAKCTGCTGCTAAATCAGTTATTGTTGGTTGCGTGTAAAGCAGCTAAACCCTCCTGGTCTTTTTCTCAGAGGAATACCAGATTTAGTTCTGTGCAATTGTGTTTGGTCCAGAGCTATTCAAGGYTCTTAAAATTCTGTCTTATAGATTGAAAAAAACTACTCCTGCCTGTACCATTGAGAAAGCACTACAGGTGTTCATGGAGTCCTCTCTTGGTTCATTTCCCAGATGGAACTGAGAAAACCCTTTTTGAATGCCTATTTGAAGGAACTTCAAGGAGTCATGGCCTGGACTCTTAATATGATACTTCATTTGGCCACAGCAGTCAAACACTGATCTTAAGTGACCTCTGTCCCCAGTAGTATTAGAACTTCATGTGAGCTAACTTGTAGTGAAAGTGTTGACAGGCTTCTTCCAGATGTGTATCAGAATATATTGCTTGGTTACAATCASACAGATGTTTGGCTGTGGTTACCCACAAAGGGCTGCTCTTAAATGCATGCCATTGCAAAGGTTGTGGCAGCAAAAAAAATATGTTGGGGGTTTCATTTGAGGTTTTTTTTCAATCCTAAAATATTTCACCCCTGGCATTTGACATCATGTGCTTCTTTCAGACAAGACCAGGTACAACAAATATGGATGGATGGATGGATGGATGGATGGATGGATGGATGGATGGATGGATGGATAGATAGATAGATAGATAGATAGATAGATAGATAGATAGATAGATAGATAGATAGATAGATAGATAGATAGATAGATGKRYKKKMTKTRKKYSRRSMARGAAAGCAGTGTAAACTTGWGAGACTGAAGCTCCTTATTCCTAATAAACTGTGAGGATACTGAAATATTAAATGCTTAGGTAGCCCATGAGTACTGAAGAATAACTAATGGTTACTTCCAAGAATCCAAAATTTATTGKCACGTGGTCCATGTGAATAAGGCAACACATATTGTCTCTTTGATTTAAGGGTTCTTCCCCCRTTCTGCACTTCTAATTGTCAGTGTTATGGCTACCCTAGTGTTTGGACGTGGCGCTGTGAAGAGCCATGCACCAAATCATAATGGATTCAGGGGGATGATCCATACTAGAGCACGGCTTCAGCACTGTAATCAGTACGTACTGTAAGTGCCTTAAAATTTTATTTCTCCCGAAGTATGTGGAGAGGCATGACAGTGATGATGCTGGCCTTTGAATTAAATGTATGCATGAATTAGGGTGAAAGAAGGCTCCTGGGGTACTTACTTATATCTAGGTTGCTGTTTTTCCAAGCATGTGTTTTCAGCAGYAGTTTTGGCCTGCATAACTGAGGGAGAGCGTGGTGAACACCAATGCTTTAAGCTGTAGGATAAGCCTATGTAACATTGAGTTATTAGAAATAAAATGTAGTGGATTCTCTACAGAATTTCTACAATCTCTACATTCTCTCTACATTTTCAGAATGATTTCTGCAAGGAAGAGGTATAATATTTTTTAGTTTTACTCTGTAGTCAAAAGACCAAGAAGCATGGAGGAGACTGTCTGCCAGTGACATCACTCCAAACCTGAGCTTGTAGTTAAAATATAAATGGGTTGCTGTGGAGTTAAGGACCTGCTCCTTATAAGATGAAGTGCAAGAAATACTGTTTTCTCTGATTGCAAATGTCCCTTGAAAGAGCTGCTGCAGCCTTCAGGCACGAGGTGTGTGCATCATGACCAAGCCCCACAGTTCTGCTTTTAAATGTTGTAAACCAGGATGGTTCTTACCAGAAGTAATTTACAGTTTTATTTCAAACTAGATTAAGATCTGATGGGCTTGATTATGCTTTTGTTCATTGTACTGACATGAATAGGAGTTAATTCTTGACATGTGTGTGAAACACAAATTTGGTCCAGAATCTTAAAAATGAAAAAATATTAGAGTTTTCCAAGTCTTCCATATTTWTTTGTTTGTCACTTGTAATGTTCAAGCAAACAAAAACACAGCAATCTTGATAAACATGTTCATATTGAAAAGTAATCTTTATTTTTCCTGCATGTTGTGTTGACATTTACTGGCCATTTTTCTTTCCAAAAGAAACCATGAAAAACAAGAGCTTTTTTATATAAATGCTCTGAAGTTTGTTAAAAATAATTAGGATAATGCAGTGCTGCTTTAGCCGAAGAGCTTGTTTTTCAATAGTGTTCTTTCATGTTTATTTATAAGTTTTTTATAAAAAGTCTTTAAAACAGCTGATGGCTGGGTTATCTTGTGAGAGCACAAACACATCACTGTACATGATGAAATGCCARTAGATGGCTTGGTATATACTTTATGTACAATACATAGGACTGTGATTTCTCAAAATAGAATGATTGATTTTATTTTGGTTTGGCATTTCTGCTTTTTCTCCAACACTTTTGTTCACTACAAGAACCACATTGCGTTTGAGGCCTTTTTTGTATGCACTAATAAGTTGAAAGAATTTTAAATCTAAATTCTTCTTGCTGCTAATGAAGAACATTGCATGCTATATTTTTGGAAATTATTTCCTTTTTTGTTTCTTTTTTTTTTTTTTTTTTTTTTTTTTTTTTTTGTCTTATTTTTCCAGTCAAATGAAATTCAGAGAGCTTTTAGTCAAAGAAAAGAAAATTTCAGTTTTTAATTTCCTCTCCTTGAAGATTCAGTTCTTCTTTATATCACCATTACTGCCAGCAGATAAGATCCAGCAAATCAAAATCATAGAGTCAACATTGCTTTCACAAAGTAATATTTCCACTGTAGCAGGCATTAAGCTTTCCTTTGGCATCGCTTTTCAACAGTGCAGGCTATTAAATATGTCCATCAGTGAAAAGACAGCCTCTGCTGCCTCTGCTCTAGCTGGAAGAACATAGGGAAAACGTTAGTTTGCTGTTCCAAAAAAGTAGAACAAAAMCATCTTTCCTTCCCAGTCTTTCTGCACTATTGCTGTCTGTTCCCATATTCCATACCATCCACTCCACTGATCTATAATGTGTTAAATTCTATGGTTTCCTATTAATTTGTTGGGTCTGAAATTCTTTCGAGTCTTGATCCATTTATTCATGGGCATGCACAAACAGCTGCAGGTGTACAGTTAAGTGGCTCCCTTGAGTCAGAGAGGGAAATCATCTTCCAGTGATGGCGTTGGCTTTTTCAGAAATGCAAGTGAAATTCTGGCTTCTGTGACTTGATCAAGACAATTTTGGTTTCTTCTCATTTTACTGGCCTATGAGTTGATTTCAAGTAAGGCACTTTTGACTCTAGCTGTTTCAATCTGACCATCTGTAAAATCCTTTGCTATTCTCTTTCATTTTTCTAATTTTTGTTTCAAAGTTTGTAGGCAAAATTATATGTTCACAATATTCTCTCAAACATGCATGGAAAACACACTCAACATGGCCTGGCAATGTGCGCTCACAGCCCGGAAAGCCAAACATGTCCTGGTCTGTATCAAAAGGAGTGTGGCCAAAAGATCAACAGAGATGACTCTGCCCCTCTGCTCTTCACTCATGAGACCTCACCTGGAGTGCTGCATCCAGCTCTGGGGCCCCCAACACTAGAAACTTGTTGACCCGATAAAATGAGTTCAGAGGAGGGCCATGAAGCTGTTCATAAGGCTGGGACACCTATCCTGCGCAGACAGGCTGAGAGAGCTGGGATTGTTCAGTCTGGAGTAGRGAAGGCTCTTGGGGAGACCTTAGAGCACCTTCCAGTACCTAAACAGGACCTACAAGAGAGCTGRAGAGGGATGTGTTTATAGGGACATGTAGTGATAGGACATGGGGGAATATTGCTTCAAACTGCGTAGTTTTAGATTAGCTATCAGGAAGACATTCTTTAGTGAGGGTGGTGAGGCACTGGAACAGGTTTCCCAGATAAATTGTGCATGCCCCATCCCTGGAAGTGTTGACGGGCAGGTTAGATGGATGGGGCTTTGAGTAACCTGGTCCAGTGGAAGGTGTCGCTGCCCATGCTGGTGGGATTGGATGATCTTTAAATTCCTTTGCAACACAAACCATTTAGTATTTCTAGCACTTCAACTTCTCATTATGACTAGAATTAAGGGCAGAAGCACCAGGACCCTATCTGCTGTTGGATGAGCAGGAGGAGACCGCAGTGGCACAAATGGGAAGTGACTTGGAGAGCTCTCTGTGTAGGTGCTCCAAAAGAGGTGGAGCAGAGCAGCAGCTCAAACACATCCCTAGTAATAACTACCACCATTTCAGCCTTGCCTCTTCCTTTTGTTGCCACCGTCTGATCCAGCCTGTCTTTTTTTAGCACAGGGAAGCAACAGTGTGGCTGTTTGACTCCTCTACTGGTCTGCTGCCTTAGAGAAGTGCTCATTTATGGGTGCGTGGGCTGTCCCTGTGTTTCTGGAGTTATTTCTCAGAAGATGCCACTAGTTTTATTACAGACTRGGTAGAGAAAGGAAGGAGAGTCTTAGTTTTTCTTCTCGGAAAAAGGAATAAAGATGAAGTATTTATGCTTTTGAACATTGAACACTTAACTCAGTTAAATGAAGAAGGTAAGTTCCCTGGGGCAACTGGGTGATTGACAGAGACAGATTACTTAAGAAAACCCTGCAGAGAAAAGCCCAATTTTTATTTACATATTCTACGAGAGTAGCCAGGTACCTAAAGACACTAATCACTTAGGTACCTAAAGACAACTGAGATACATTGATAGGTGACTGCTGGGAAGAAAGTGTGAAGTTCCTCTAAAGCAAGCCAGTGAACTTGACAGGCTGAGAGAGCTGGGGTTGTTCAGTCTGGAGTAGAGAAGGCYCTGGGGAGACCTTAGAGCACCTTCGAGTACCTAAACAGGACCTACAAGAGAGCTGGAGAGGGATGTGTTTATAGGGACACACATGTAGTGTGACAGCAGTAATAGGACAAGGGGGAAATAAATGCTTTCAAAATAATGGCACAAAGCATTGTATTAGAGGGCTTCAGAGAAGGGGAATTCATGTACTCATATGTGAAGCAAGATTAAGGTTGTTACAGGATTGTTTTCCTTTATCAGACAAAGTTATTAATGTGTGTTATGAGACACAGATTGCACCTAGGTTTCATTTTATTTGACCTCTAACTCTTTTCAGGAGGAATGGGATTGAGTAGGATCTCATTGATGAAGGTAAAGGAAAATTGACACCCATTGTTTGAATCCAGTTGTGTTCAGGTTTTTGAGATGCAAAATCCAAGGAGAGTGAAGCTCTCTAGTGCATTACAGATGGGAAAGAAGGCATGATGCCCTTCCTGCCATCCTTATTAATTACAAGCAACATTACTTGACAAGTGAGACAATCATGTTGTCTCACTTAGGCCTCCTTAAAGTGAGAAATTTGGGTGTTTTTCACATTTTCACGTGCCTTCATTTGGTTTTAGAAACTTACTGTGCCAGTTCATCTTATGTTTACTTTCTAAGAGTCACATTAGTTATGACTTCGATTGGATTGACCTTTTGCTGTTCAAAATTCAGGCTATAAAGATACGTTGCATGGAAACTSTGAAACTGGTGGTGAAAGTGGTGTGAAACATGTACTTTTCTTTCCACGTACATCATCATCCTGTACCTTAAACAAGGCAATGTCATCTCTTGTTTGTAGCATGCATTTTGTTGTAAAAACAGAATTCTGAAGCCACTACGAAGGTTTGGGCTTTTAACMTGATTTGAAAGATCTTATACAAATAAACAGCAATCTTTTTTTTAAACTAATTATACACCTATGAAAGCTTTAATCATGAAGTGGCCATTTTTTATTATATTACTAAGAATTTTGAGAGAGGAATATGTAAATTTAGATACATACAGTTACATATTTTAATCTGCAGATATACATCTGTAAACATGTTGTCATTTAAAAGCAAGTATATGTGCACAAAAATACCCAAACATGTTACTGCACAATGCAGGGAGAAAAAGCTTTGCTGTACTGTAGAAGTGACTTGGGAGAAGTAAYTTACAGTGTAGTAATGCATTTAACCTACATTTGAATACTTCCTAATCTTCTAGACGTTTGAAATTTATTTACTTAAATGTAATTGTAGGTCCTAAAGTAGGTGAGTTTGCAAAACTAAAGGGAAAATATTGCCCTGTATGGAAGGCACAGTTCTTTACATGGGTCCTGACCTGGAATGTTGTGACTGGTTGTGCAAGGAAACACACAGAGCAAGAGCTACAACAGAAAAGCACCATGGCAGCTCTTCATGTGGAGAATGTAATACATAGCTAGTCTGTGAGTTTTTCCTTCTATAAAATCCATATTCTTCATGTTAATTAGATGAGGAATGTGTATGGTGTGTGGTGCATATAGAAGGCTTGTTAAAGTTGACAGTCTAGATTTAAGAAAAAAAGGTGGTGAAAGACGACAGGAGGTAAATGCAGCAGTATCTGATTTCAGCTTTATAGCTCTCGAGGGCTCTGAGGGCAGGCAAGCTCGGTGTGACCTTGGAAACCCACCTGGGACTCTGGTGCCTTGCTCTGTCTCTGGTTTACATTTTACTCTCCAGCTTTATGAAATGTCATGTAATTAAATCCTCATAGAAATGAAAGGAGACCTTTGAATCTCATAAGTTTAGAATACTTTTTTTTTTCCTTTTCCTTGAATTTTACTTTCTAGTGAAAAATAGATAGATAGATAGATAGATAGATAGATAGATAGATAGATAGATAGATAGATAGATAGATAGATAGATAGATAGATAGATAGGATCTACAACTTTTCCATGTGCGTTTATGAATAAGGATTGTTAAGGAGATAGTAAACACACCTCAGATTGAACAATTAGCTCTACAGGTGCTGATTCCATGAACATGGAGCATATGAAGTGCAGGGAAAGGTTTTACTTGTTTTGTTCATTGGATCATTTCCTTTGAGTGTGTTCTTAAAGCCCTTTGACTAATGAGAAAATGAAAAAGTGTTTCTTTTGGCAACAGGTAAATAAAATATTGTGTTGGAAATCATCCCAAGTAAAGAAGACATTCTCAGTGTTCAAGGAAGTCCTATCTCTCCCTTTTTGAAAATTTATATTCAGATGAGTGAAAATTCCTCCTTATGTTTCCTTCTGGAAGGTGAAGGAAGGAAGGGAGGAAAGTAAAGTGAGAGGGAAATACGCATGTGGTCAACCCAAAATTAATTGCTTTGCTAATGCTACCATTCCTCTGATTGACCTTTCCAAGGTGTTACCATGTTTACATTATGAGCTGCATCAGCTGCCTCAAATAGGCTGTGTGGTGGTAAATGGCATTCCCTCCCTTTGACCCCKCTGAGGAATTCAGGAAGGGAATAAGGGAATTAATTGGGTCTTTCTCAGAGGCAGCCTCAGCAGCAGTGTGGGGTACCCAGTTTGCTGTAGGGTTCACTTTCGGTTTGGGAGCTTGTTTCCATTTCCATTTCATTTGATGAACATATTGCAAGGAAGGAGATTCATTCTTCTAAGGAACAATGTGATAGGGAAAAGATTGATTGGAGATTTGGTGTGAAAAGGTAGCTCTCTACTAGCCTTTCCTGCTGAAAAGCCCCATTAGGAAGAATTGCAAGGCATTATGGGGACAGGACCACATAGTCTGGAGAGTTTGTCTAGAGATTTATGTAGTTTGGATAAGCATTCTGGCTCTGAGCCTTTCTGTATATTATATTTGAAATGAGATTAAGGAAGGTGGTAAAGAATAGACTTTATTTTTTAGTGCTTGTATCAGCAATGTTGATTCTTTCTCTCAACACTTCATGTTTTATTTCTTTTTGTAAGGTCACTTGGATTGCATGCATTATAGACAACCTATTTATGTAGCCAAATTAGAAGCATTTTCCCAAGTTGATATGCAAAAATGGAGCTGTCAGAGGCTCACACAGAGCAGTATTTTGTAGTCTGAACACTTTGTTGTGAAGATGTGAAACAGTTTAATGCTATTTATTATGTAGTGGTTGTGAATTAATTTTTACAGGTTTTTATCAGCTATAGTACTGATTAGCAGAGTTGATTTTGTAAAGCTCTTGAGATTTTCTTGTGCAGTGGCAAGCAGCTGTCCTCATTTAGCTGATACCTGATGTTTATAATTTTTTTTTCTGCTATTTGACTGCAAAAGTTTGAATTACTGGCTTTCAAGCTTTTGTGTTGCTTTTATACTTTGTGCTAACATATCAAGCATCAAACCAAAATTAATATGTTTTAGCTCCACTTCATTTTCTACACCAATAAACCAACTCAGGTGTTTTATTTATTTTTTTAACTTTTCCATTTGTTGTATTTCTATACATTTCTGTATTGGAAGTGAAAGACTACCCTTTGGCCTTGAGCAATCAGAAGGGATGAGATTAATTAAACTAATTCCCAGTTGCAACTGAAATAAAAATAACAATTCTAGAGATAGTAGGGATTGTTTTATGAAGAACAGGAAGGCTGAAGATAATTTACACCTATTTCATTTCACAGGTAAGTAATTTACCCCACTTTGTTCAACAACCTTCTGTTTTGCAAGCAGAGGTTGTTCTGAATGGTAACAATGATCAAATTGTTAGCAGCACTCTCCCAGACATAAGGGTACCAGCCCCAAAACGAGGTGGGATGTATTTTGAAGAGATGTTTGGTGCTAAAGATGCCCATCCACAACAAGTGGGAGGCCWTAGGAGCAGCAGCCTGGAGGAACAGTGGCCCAGAGCAGATCAGAAATCTGTTATCTCTCCTTATCTCATAAACTGCACTTGCCAGGATTTGGTGTGAAGAGCAGCAGGATGCTTATCATTCTCTTGGAGCTCAGTAGGCATTTTGTGACATTTCATCAGTGCTGCTGTTGAGGAAACATGGTTAAAGAGAGAAGTTGTCCCAAATAYATAGAACAGATTGGAGGATGACAAATCTGTGCATGATGGGTGGAGGGTAGTGTTTTGTTGAAGCTCAGGGATAACAAAGCTGACCTGTCAAGTACCTCTAGGTGTATCATCTGTATTGCTGTCCATCGGAAATAACTCTTGCTTCTTCAAGCTCCCAATATTGTTGCAATGATGTCCTGGATGTTTTAAATCATGCCTGGTAAAGCAGCTTCTGACTGTGACTTCTGTCATAAACCAGAGATGGCTTGTAGATTTGTTCTTTGCTTTAGGCTTTGTGAACAGTTAATGGGAGAAGTATTTATTCTGTTAAATTAAATGTCAAAACCCAGTATGATGACCCTTGCAGTTTCTTTCCACTTGTGCATGATGAGCATGATGAGGGATTTTTTTTACACATACCCTTTTTTTTTGTTTGTTTGTTTTTTTTAATGAAACAAGGATACCAGCTCAAAAGCAAAACAAACCAATCTAACAAAAAAGCAGATCCAGCAGATCCAACACAGAATATTCTGTGTTGGAAGAGACCCACAAGGATMATTGAGTCCAACTCTTAAAGGATTAGAGTATTTATAAAGCCAAGTTTTCCAGAGATTGGAAATAAGGCTGCCAGGCCTTAAAGTTCAAGGAGAGAAAAGGGAGGGTGGTACTACACATTTTAAGGCTCCTGACATAGGGGGAGAGAGGTTTTAGCTGAACCTCTGCCACAGTATTAGTATGTATTGTACTTGCTAGGCAAGTAATTTCAGTTCAACTTGTCAGAAAGTATCACTGRCTCCCTGTCAAGGAGTGTTTGTTGTTTTCTGGAGGGCCAATCTGAGACTGTACTGCACAGAGCTGAACCTAATCTGAAAGTACTGTTATATCAAAAGGTATTCTCAAATACAAATCAGATTGTCAGGTGTCTCAGATGTGACATCCAGACCTAGTGGAAGACCCAACTTCTCTGCAGAACAGAATAGTTTCTTTACCTCATCAGTGTGCTATGCAGAGAAAGTATTCAGACCCATGAAGCACTCACTATATTGATGAACATCATCCTGCAGGAAATTAAATATTCTGTCTTCACAGGAGGTTTGCACTWAAAAATTCCTAGGACCACACACTGAGAGAGTGCTTTCTAGACAGTACTTTCCAGCACATGCTTTGAATGAGGAAGTACTCCATAGCTCAGAAATAATGTTTCATGAAATTGATTTTGACGCAGTTAAGTTTGTGCGCAGAGTAGGCTGAATGAAGTTTTCTACAGGAATCTTAATTCTGGCATGTCTTGAAGTTTCAAGTGCTTGAATTTTGCATACCTAATGTTCTTTTAACTTCTTTCTAAGTACCCAGAAACAGCTAATTGCCCATGACGGATTTGTCTTATTTGTGAACTAATTATTCCATAGATGCATAGCCTTCTATGCCAGTTAAGCACAGATGGTTTCGGTTCAGTCCACATCACTTCCTGGAGAAGTGTTGTGCAGAAGTGTCCGTGATATGTCCAGGACTGCTTTGGGTCTGGAAGTAATTTAGCTGCTTCCATGTGGAGCCTGATGTTATTGCTCATAGAGCAGAGCTCAGCAATCCTGCTCCARACTAACACAAGGAGCTGTAAAACACCCCTGCCTCCAAATTGTCTCTGCACCCTCTTCCTCAGTGTTAGTGTTATCCTGGGCTCCTGTATCCATACAGTCCTATGTAGCTCCTGCTGAGGGAGTGCTGGCCGGTAACACAGTCATAGAAACCTGCTTGGTTCATATGAAGATTACCAATAATGCTGTGGTSACTGAACTGTAGAACAATCAGCAAAAAAAAAAAAATAAAATCACCCAAAAATATTCTCTATAAATAAAATGCGACTGTTCAAAAGCAATTCTCATTTACATGGTTACTGATAAATAAGAAATGTGGGCGGTCAAACCTGAATAAATCTTTCACCTTCATCTTCATATTCAGGCATTACATGGTTGTCTCTCCCTGCCACCATACAGATGACAACTGGTTRCTGATGACAAACCTTACATTGTTAAGTCAAATGAAGCTTATGCCCCCAAATATCATACTTTTGTTTTTGAATCTATTTTATTCATGATTTTATATGGTAAGAAAATAAAGTTAAAAGCAGAGATTCTCTATTCTGTATTTCTGTCAATCAGGATTTAAWTTTTTTTCTAAATATCAACTGTGAATTTTGAAAAGGCAAAAAAATAGGACCAGTGTGCTTAACTGTCCACCTGCTGAGTCAGAGAGGAGAAAARTCTGAACATGACACTGATGATTTCATTATGTTTCTCTTTAAGAATTGCTGAWATAAGGTGGGATTCAGAATTCAAAGGAGTTCTCACTATCACTGTGCTGAAGGGGGGAAAAAAAGAATAGAGGGATTAGAAGAGAATTACARTTAATTTGGAAAGAATCTTTGCTCATTATCTGAGATCAATGAGCAGAGACACGAAACAGCATTTTCAGTCAATATTTTGGATGAGTGTGAGCTCTGTACTTAAAGGGAATTGYAATTATGTCTCTTCCCTCACCTTTCTCATGGGAAGTCCACTTCAAATGGGAGATAYGAACTTGTGACTTGAGCACATTCTTTACTGTGAGCTTTGAAAGGAGACTGTATAACCCTAAATTTCACATAGCAGCAGACATACTTGAAGCAAAAAGAAATAAAAAGCACATTTAATGAAGTGCTGTATTGGTTTGCTCTCTAGTGCTGACTTTGGCTTTGTTTAGCCAGTACTTAARTAATAGACTCTTTCATTAATTTGCCCTAACTAGCATAAATTCAAGAGATGAAAGTGAATTCTTTAATGGCAAGCACATTACTGCAGGGTGCAGTCTATCTGAAGCATTAGAGACAGACTGAGCATGCTGAAGAGCAATGGATATCTGAAAAGTATATCAGGAATTCAGTTTCAGCATCTGTCATGGTGTAATTACAATGAAGAAAATTAAAAAGATACACTCACTGTTGTTTTTAAGGCAGGTAAATGGATARAAAGTGACAGATGCATTCTTTTTCATAAAATCATTGGATGTTGGAATCCATCCCTCAGTAGATAAAAGAAACAGGTCTTGATTTAAACAGCTTTTATTTTCAGGACATTTGATTCATTTTTAGCCAGCACACTGTGGTGAGGAGGCTGAGACACTGTGAGAAAGCCTTACTTCCAGTCGTRTCTTTGCTTTGAACAGACGTTTTCCTCTCCTGCTTTGCTTAGGAACTCTTCTAATTTAGTTGCTGAATTTAAGACATACTGATTTCCCTATTTATCCTACTTATTTCTGCCCTTGAATCAGTCCTTCTTGAACAGGGSAGGAATCTTTTATTCAAGGATTTTGGATGATTTGTAATACAGGTAAGAAAAATATTATTTTCTATCCTGCTCTACAGTGCTCTTTAAATCACTTGGTTTAAATACGAAGAAATCTCAAGTTGATATTAAAAAATTTAAAAAGCAGAGCTTCTTTACCTTTTTTTGACACTAATGTTTCAAGCACTACTCAAGTGGCCTAGAATGATCTTAATATATCTGTGTGTTYGCTTGTTGCATTCCTGTTTGCTGGGATGGTGAAAGCCAATGCAGCCCTTTMGAGGAACTTTTGGATTGTCTAAAATCATGTAGCTGTTGTCATTTAAGCAACAAGAAATTTTAAAAGTGGTATCTACCTAAAGTGTTTTGTAGTGTTTTTTAAACAATCTTTCTTTCATTGTGCTTTTCACATGTGATACCTTACTTTTGAAGAAGAGGGAATGGTGTTTGGAATACATCAYCAGGTAAAGGAGCTATGTGAGAATTAAGAAAACAGCTTAATATTGAAGAGAAATAGCTGGGGAAGTTTACTTGTATTTTTGTTCTCAGTGCATCTCTTCCCTGGTATCCTGCAGACATACTTTATTATACCCTAATGGGTAGAATAAACAGCATATGAGTTTGACTTAAAATTGGATGGCTTCCTAAGGGTCACTTCTGGCAGCATGCTTTGTTTGCTGAAAAACMCTCTGTGAGAAATTATGTAAAACACCAGTGGTAGGATTTCTGTTTTCAGTGATTTTCGGTCATCTTTCTTTCATTTCTATTCTGTTCTTCAAGAACATAGTGTGTATCATTTTTAGAGGTCCAGACTTATTGAATGAATGCCACAATACATGAATTTTGGAGATTGCTTTTTGGCTTGGGAKTAGCAGAAGTAAATTTACATGCCCCTGAAAATCATTACAGTGCTCTGTAAGCCTTTGTGCCAAACACTGATTTGAGTGTATTTAGSTACCATACCAATTGTGATGCTGTTATCCCAGGATGCCAATATGAGCCTGTGTTTACCTGCCCAGAGTTGGACCTTGGAGAATGAAGTTGAGCTTAGAAAACATGGAACTGCTGTCTAGGGAAATAGTACCTCATGATAGCAACAACTTGATGCTACACGACAGCAAGAATTCATTGATCAATGTGCTTTACAGACTGTGCTGATGGAGCTGGGCAGTGTTGGAAGTTTCAACTGGCACAGTTGTTTATTTTTTCTTTTATTCCTCTAGTAAGAATAATACAATACATTAATAGATTCCTCTAATAAGAGGAATTGTATGGAAATATGAATATTATGTATTATTAAATTATCAGAATGCATTAAGRTATTCTTATAATAAGAGGAATACAATAAAGCTTGGAATTGTTGGTTTTCCTCTTGTTGCTTCCCCAAGAACCTTCTTTCTTTTTAGGAAAAACATAAATTTTAGGAAATGTGACTTCCCTCCCAAGAGAAATGGGGAAAAAAGCTGTCAGTGAGAATCTATCACTTGCTCACTTCAAAACCACRGATTTCATTTTGGAAGGTTTACAGTTGTACTAAGAAACACTGTTGATGACTAAAAATCATCAACAACATGATTGTGCATGTTCATGTACAACAGATACATGAACACTTTTACCCTAGCATATATCCTTTTTCTGCTCTAGTGTTTGTCCATTTGTTAAACAGCCCAGCTGTGCCACATTTCTTTACTTGCCAGAGAGGGCAAGAAACACAGGACATTGTGCTTCTTTCCATAGTCACTGGCAAAAAGAGCCTGCTTGCAGTCAGCAAAGATCCTGATGATGTATAATAGAAAAAAAAAATTGCAAGTATTCCTTGATACTTTTCTGTGCCCAGGGTGCAACAACACAGAGTCTGACAATCAAAATAAGCTGGGTTTTTTTTCTGAAACTGAGTCCTGATTTCATTTTCTTCTGAGCCCACTTCTGACTCTGTGATGTTTCTCAGTCCAGGAGCTGAGTTCATTCTCAAAGCTTAGCTTTTCAGTGTGTAAAGCAGATGCTGGAATTCCAAACTGATGTGCTGTATGTAATTGATAATGATTGATAAAAGGCAGCCTGCACCTGCAGGACCTTTCTTTGTGCAGGGTAAATAGGTGTCTGAGGAGCTCAAGAAAGGGAGCTGCAGAAATTATCTTTCCATTCTGYAAAGGTTGGTTTTTGTTTCCCTCTTTGTACCTTCAAAGTCAGGATTAGTATTGTTTACACAGACAGAAGGCTTATGTTCATGATGATTAATGGAGGGGGAAAGGCCTTGAAATCCATCACATCTAGCACATTGCCAGACTAAATTACTCAATCAGCTCCCAAACAGAAGGGCTAAGGTATCACTTCTTAACTTGGGAGGTCACTGAATTTCCCCAGTTTAATCCTAAACTGAAGTTCTTTTTTTCTTTTTTTTTTTTTTTTTTTTTGGGCGGGGGGGAGTTCTAGCTTAGTGTGTAGTTTTTGTTTCTTGACTATGTATTAATCTTCAGTTTAAATATATTTAAATATTATTAAAGGGACTGAACATATGACTGGGAGAGTAAAAGGGGAGCCAGACTTCAGAGGTGCACAATAGAAGGACAAGAGGGCTGCCATGGATGCTAGCTGAAATACAGGAAATTTGATTAGAACTTAAAAAAACAAATTAACAATCCTGCGAGGGTGTCTGAGCACTGTCATGGCACAGGCTGCCCCAAGAGGTTGTGCAGCTACCTGGAGCTATATTCAGTGCCCAGCTGGACAGAGTCATGAACAATCTGCTCTGGATTTCCCTATTTTGAGCAAGGAGTTGGACTAGGCAGCCTCTTAGCATGATAAATCCAGTATAAAAAGTTTAAAACACATCTAAAGATGACAAGAGCCCCCTAATCCTGAAACAGATTGTAATTTCTGCCCTGAAACCAAACCACTTCTCATTGACTGCAGCACCAATACTTAGTGCAAGATTTCATACTGAGAGCTGAGGTAAGTCCATTGGAGATAATCATCAGTATTTCCATGGGCAATGTCCTTCACTGGCGTCATGCTTTTATAGCTCACCTTCACAAAAAAATCCACCAATCTCATCATCATGTCCTGCTCCCTCAGAATTTAAGTTCTGAGGGCCAGTGAAGAAGTCTCCTCAGAAAATCCTTTAAAACTCAAAAAAATCTCAATTCTTGAGAAGAATATCTAACTTCTTACATATGTTGGAAGAACATTATTGAGTGTTACAGGCCGTGTAGACTCCATTAAGGATCAGCTGCCTTAATTCAGCTCATGCAGTCCCTCGATTACTCATTGAYGATGATAAGATTTTAGCTTGAGCTTTAGCAATGAAAAGGTGAATTTCAGCGCCTGGTTCTCACCCATGACCGTTCTGTCTGTTGTGCATGGCTGCCTGTAGTCGTACACAGCGCCACAGCTTGGGTATGAACTGCCTGATGAACTTGGGCCAGAAGCTTCTTTGGGAGCTGAAACCTGCAGTGACAAGGTTTGCCTTTGGCCTGCTTCATCCTRTGCATTTTCTTATTCTCATGGAAACAAATACAATCACAAGATGCCTCCCTGCTGTAATTCTTGAAATGCTGAGTAAGGCATAGAAAATAGTTTTTCTGCTCATTCAGGGATGCTGCTTTCTCTAAGTCAGTTTTGTAGTGAAATGGAAGCAGAGCAGACTAGAGAAGCAGGTGTGTGTGTGGGCAAGGAACTGCTTTGAAACTTTTTCCAGTCTGGGTGGGAAAGACAGACCTTGACTTCAAGTGATGTTCATTGTGATGATATTTTGTGCTAGAGCTTCTCCTCTTTGGTCCTGTTTGCTTTATATCCCAAGAGAGTATCAGAGCCAATACTGGCAAATTTTTAGAGGCTTTCTTAAACCTCTTATTTCACAGAAGTCTCAGAACTTTTTGGCTGATCTGTCCTTTTCTAGCCTAAACCTTTCCTAAGAAGTCCAGCAATTTTCCACTTAAAAATAGCTATGGGTAAAGTCACACACTACTTTCACATAAGATTAAGAGTTTGACAAGGGCAGTGGGAACAAAGAAATTCCAAATTAGGTCTGCTTTGTATTTAAACCCCCCCTCTCTGAGCCCCTTGTTGCACAATAGTAAACTTTCCTAATGCAAGTAGGTTGTTGATACACTTCCAAAASGAATTCCAGTTAGCTGAGGGATGGGATTAAATGGATTAAATAGCCTCCTCATTTTTTGATAAAGAAGGAAAAAAAAAGAAAGAGTTTGGTTAAAGGCACTTGCAAATGTGAATTTAAATTATCTTGGGYTAGATTGGCGTTGTGAACTGCCCTGCAGATGAGGCTGCCCTCCCCTGGCGAGGCCCTGTGTGTTGGTGGTGGCTGTGTGGGCACTCTGGGTGCGTGGAGCTTGAGCTTCAGCCACAATCATTTCAGCAGAGTATGATMATGGGCTGCCAGGTAAGGTAGCAGTTGGGTTTAAAAGCTTTAAAGAATGTCARTGGCCTCTCTCAGTCTCCATTTAGAGACAAACTGCTGTGTCTTAGTCAGCCAGACCCAAGCCCTGAAGGGCCCAAGGACCTCCACCAGTCTGCTCCTACACTGGTGTTTTTGGTGGTATCTTCCATTTTGGTCATGTGGTGTGGTTATGGTGAAGGAATTACCTGTTCTACCTCAGCACAGACACTTGATGTGGATGAAAACCAGCATTCTCCTTCTTTTTGGTCTTCTTGTGGCCTTCTTTCCCTAACAATTTATGAGGCATCAGCTTTGTACAAAGTATACAGATCCTCCTTATCTTACCCTCCCTATTAATGAAAACAGATTTCTCCTCAGCCCTATCCATCTAGTCTTTGAWTTTTTTGACCCCTGAAGGCAGGAAATAGCAATATCCACACCAAGGTCTTGACATTAGCTGAGAACTTAATGTGTGGCAGGTAACTACTGAGATGTGACTTGGATGTGGACACATACCTGTTTTCTCATCTTGGTCATKTCATGGTGTCATTTCTAATTCCTTGCCCTGTGAAACTAACTGGCCACAAATTCAATAGTAGTGGATTTTTTCTTGTATTTTCAAGAATCCCTAAAATGTTTTTTGGCTTCTTTCTAAAGTCTACTAATTTGCCTTAACATATTGCTATTGTGAAGAGTCACATCTAAGAGGCTGGAAACAAAAGCATGCAGATCTCACTTAGGCATCCTGTCTAATTAATCTTAAGTATAAGCAATTGAGTAGTTTTGTATTGTGTGTACATGTTTTTAAAAGCGGACTTCTTGATGCCTTTGATTTTTATATTAATTTGGAAAGCGTGTGCCAAAAGTAAAATTTGTTTCACATTTGTTTTGAATACAAATTAAATTGCTTTACCCCCAACCAAAGAATTTGCWAGGGGAAAAAAAATGGGTTTGTTGACCTTATCATAACTGGATCTCATCCTGATCCAGTGCCAAATCTTTTTAGCATTGAAAGGAAGTAAAAACAAGAATTAAGAACTTTCTCTGATTACTTCTGGGATAGCAGCATTTCCTCYACCTGCAATGAAATGCTTCAAAGCAGCCATTTATTCAGGCAGTGTAACTCATATCTCTTTTTACTGGCTGACTCACAGCTTTTATTTTACCATAACACTTGGGCCTGTGTCCCTCCCACCTGATTTTATTCACCTGAGAAACACCTCTTTGGAGGGTGGTGACTGATTGTTTCCTGGACAGAAGGAGCAGAGAGTGCCTGGCTCACCCCAGGGCAGTGCCTGCTCAAGAGACATGTAATCTCTGTGCCAGAGCTCTCTTGCTTGCTTTTTCTCAGTCTTCATGGATTGTGAGGCATTCACTGAGTATGCCTTTCCTTCCAGCATGGTGKGGCAGATTAGGTGCAGAATATAAGTATGTAAAATTAGTACCTCAGGTTTTTAGCTGTAAGTTGACCAAGTAGACCAAAAAGGAGGAGACAGTATAAAAATTACTGTCAGGTGCCTAGCTGCAGGGGTGCTTCAGTGCTTGCCTAGCACCCATGTCTTTGAAAATCTGCCCTCAAGGTAAAAATGCTACACTATGCACAACCTGTGCAAAAGTCAGCAAACATTCAGAATGTGTTTGGAAGATTAATAGTGTCATGATTTTCCTCACCCTGTGGGTTGGKTTTTTTTTTTCCTTTTTYCCCCCATAAAGCCRTGTACTAGGGGCTCATCAGTCTGTGCATTGGATAATTGAGTTGTTAKGCCAACAGGCCGTGCTAAAAGGTGTTACATCAGTGATTTCTTTTTCATCCCACTGTGYTTTGATCTCTTGCTATAAAGCAGAAGATCTAACAGTGGAAACTTTTGAAGATGATMGATGAATTGTACTAATTCATTTTTCATAATCCTTACAAAAAATGTCTGTCCTTATCAGTCAGAAGAGATTTAATAACTGTTGTATCTCGAAAGTTTCATATTATCAGGATTGCAAACTATGGAATTATGAAATATTTTACTAGCATATTTTGAAAAGCTGTTGTAAATGCTTTAGGTTAAATAAATAAAGATGCTCCTTTGTTATAACCATCTTTGTTTTTTTGTATTTTATCACTAAAATGTAAAACTTCTTTGCAAGAGAGCACTGTGCAGTGGTGAATAGTTGATRTCCTTATTGGTGTTAATTGCCCAGCTTTGATTTCTTATCACTGGAATTCACTGAAACTGTCAATCCAAATATACTAATTCCAAACATTGTATGGTGCTGAAACAAATGGTAAAAGTCTTGGCTCACAATATAKAAACCAATGTAGCTGATGGAATCATTGTGACCATAAGCAGTGTGTAGAGTACTGTTTGCAGATTTTGGGACCATAAAACATGGCACCTTCTTGGAAGGARCAAGTGTTTGGGGTTGTCTCTGGATGAAAGTTACGTTTATGTTGTCCAGATTAAGTCAGTAAAGTTTGTGCAGTTTCCAGGATTTCATACAGCACAACCTTGCCCAGTATATCTTTCATTAGTTGAGCTCCCCACATCTCTGGTAAACCCTGCTTAGAGAAAATTGTCAGCAATGCTTAGAATTATAAAAAGTGTTCACAAGCTCTGATTATATTTTCTCTCTTTTCTTTGCAATAGCTTTGGGCCAGATAATGCTTTATGTCGATGGCATGAATGGAGTGATAAATCATAATGAAACCATCCAATGGCTGTACACGCTTATTGGCTCAAAGGTAAGACTCTCAAAAATTCTCATTTTATGTGGGTTTTGTGTCCCTTTAATGCATTTTATTTGTCTTATGCTTTTAGGGTATAAATAGACTATGTGTTAAGTTCTAAAATACTTTATAATATTCTGCATGGAAACCAGGTCACACTGAGCTGTTATTTCTTTTCTACTGTTTTTATACTCTTTTGTTTGCACATCTATCCTCTCTTGAAAACAAAGATTCCCCATTACTGCCTGTGCTGCCATGGAGAAGATTGTTTGGTCTTGTAGCTGCAGTTTCTGAGGCATTCTTTGCAACCACTTTTTGGGGTGGGGTTTTTTCCCCTTTCCACGTTGTGAATGTAAATCCTTTTCTACTCACCATTCGACACTGCTCAGCTTTGCTAAGCCTTGGGGGAGGACAATTCAAAATTACTTYCTTCTTAGACTAGAATACACAAATTCAACTGGAAGTTACCTGCAATGATCATCTAGACCAAATGCCTGACAGCTTCGCTTTTTGAAGGTCATTGTCCAAATGCCTCTGAAACACTGACAGGTTTGGGACATTGCCCTCCTCTCCAGTAAGCCTCTTTCAGTGTTTGTCCACCTGTCAGCAAAGAAGTGTTTCCCAATGTCAGGTCTTCTTTTGCCTGGAGAGCCCGAGAAGGCAAAGAGTGGTACCTGCCTACAGCATATTGTTTATTGGTCCCTTTTTTTGAAACAAAAGCTGAAAGCTGGAATATGTGCTGCCTGAGTAGGTCTTTGCCAATTGTGGAATTGTGATTTATATAGTGCACAATACACCTTTAAGGCCATCTTTGCTGGAATTTGAAAAGGAAACAGAGCAGAGGTTCCACTGACATTCCATCCTGAGGGTTAAACCCACAAATACACCCTTCTCCAGCCTGTTGGCTCTCTCAGTAAGCTTTAGGAAGCATATTAAGGCCTGCCAGGGGCTGCTGCTGCTCTTGCCACGCAGACCTCTACATAGATAGAGCTGGAACAGAGTATGGTAATTATTGTTAACAACTCAAAAGTTTYTGTAATTAGTGGAGTTGAATCCGTAGTTATAGTTACTAAGAAATTTCCAGGAATGTTTCAAGTGTCTGAGTCACAGAAAGATGCTGTTTGGTACTGCAGTGACATAGAGAGGCTGCTGCTTTCCCCTTTTCCTCTGATAGCTCTCATAACACAAGGAGAAAGAGCTCCATGTCCCAGGGGTCTTTTTTTAACAAGAATTTTTTCTACAATGTGCAAACTTCGCTGCTGCAGCAGATTATCAAGTCAAAGAACAGATGCTGCAGTATTGAAAGAACTRATTTATCTTGGGTTGACATACCTATATTGCTAGATAAGTAAAAGTAAGATAATTATGGTTATCAAATCTCAGGCTTAARGGGCAGGCTTCCTGATTGGGAAAAGATAAGGAGAAACTTTTCCCCAGTGTAAAATGTTCCACTGCTGGAGCAAGGCCATTTGTCCTCTTGAGACAGGGGATGTTTGCTGCAGTTGCAAAAGCAGTGCAAGATGAGAGAGGAACTGTTTGCTTTATATAAATCTTCATTTTCTAGGAAACAGATAAAAAAGCAGAAAAGAAACAAAAATACTGCCATATGCGTGACTGTTTTAGTTCTCTAATGCACATAATGGGAGTGGAATRAGAGAGAAGCATGACTGTATTGCTACCTTGCAGATTAAATTCTGTCTAGATTTTCTTGCTCTAAGTGCTTCAGCTCTTGGGTCCTTAAGCTCCTTKCTCCCTCCCCCATGGGCAGCCTGAATGATTATCTCCATGTCCTGGCTCAGTGCCTGCAGCTGAGGAATGCTGGCAATGTGCTTTGAATAGTTTGGTTTCAGGTAGCATCAAAGTTGCTTTTTCATTATTTTTCAACTGTCTTGGAAGGGATCTAAGTCGCTGTCTATGTGCCAGAAGTTAAGCGAAGGTATGGCAGGCTTACTGTCAGTGTGGTGGGACAGCTGCTTTATTCACTTAAAGGCGGTTTTGACTTTCTGTGAAAAATGAAGCCCTGGAATCTGCAATGCACCTACAGTCTAATTTCCAGCCCTGCTATGCTGGTGCCTTCTCCACAGCAAAGACAATGAAAAATGCATTAACATTGCTGAACAAAAAAGGAGTAGTGAAACTGCCAATTAAGTCTTGGGACAAATCCCTCTAATAGGATGCAGGAGGAATATAGTTATTCAGCTGCCACAGCTGTGAGGCATGGTTTCTTGCCTTCTCAAAAGCTCTGACTGGGTTTAAGATACTTAGCAATGGAGGTTGTTGAATGTGTTCCACAGATATTTTTAATTGTTTTTATCAAATTCTGTACRTGTTTCGCCTCTTCTCTGTTGTTCTGCCCTGTTTGCAAGGGGCTGCTGGCTCTGTTCCCCTTGCTCACTTTGAGCAGTGGATTGTTGCATGTGCTGCTCCACTGCAGCGYACAGGTTCAGCTGAGGACCTCAGGCTGTGGATGCTCAGCATTGCAACAGCTGGGATTTTGGTACCCAGCTCCAAGATCACTTTATTCATCCAGCAATACTTCTGTAAAGAGATGGGKGAAAGAGATAGGAAATAACAGTTTAAATTAGTGCAAAAGAAGGACTATAAGCTTTCATAAATATAAAATATCTATAAAGGCTATATAAATTTACTGAAAAGCCTCTCTATATTGTTTCCATTGTATTCCTTACTATTGCTAATTCTGCTGCAATTTTACCCCTCTGAGCATTGATGTATGCTTATATTGATGGATTACCAGAGGTTGTTGATAATTTTAGTGTCATTATCTATTACTGAATAAAGTTATTAGGGAGGTGGTTAGAATTCCAGCTGTGTGACTCCGCTGTTGCCGTTCAGAGGCACCAATCGTGCCAGGATGAAGAGCTGAAAAGCAGGAAGAAAATTAATCTTGGATGATTCGTTTGCTAGGGCGCAGAAAGAACTTTCTGTTGCAGATTGGTATTATATAAGCACCAGRTTGGATGTTTGATGGTAGCAGTACCATTCTTTAATAATATTATTTGGAGATAAGAGCACTATTGGAACATCCCAGGCTCTTAGGACCAGAACTGGTACTTTGMAAGATGCATTCAAGCTTAAGTGACCACACTAGTGTGTGGCAGTGGGCTTTCACAGGCTGGCTGGAGACTGTTTTCCAATCATCAGTGGCTGATACATCCCTGGTATAAAACATTGGCAGCATAATCCCAATGTAAATGTACATTACTGCTATTTCATCATTAGTTATATGGGCAGCAATTCATCAGTGGTTCCCTGTTTGACAAAGCATTGGAGTATGTACTCGATTATGGGTGTATGGTTACATGCTCTTGGCCTCCAGATAGCTTTAATACATAACTGAGGTCAGCAGTGAGCTGCTGTAGGCATGCAAACAAGGGCTCTAGCAGGGCCAAGGCTGTAACCATCTTATATAAGTTGCAAGTTACATAAATAGGAAATATCAATATGTCAACCAAGTTTTCTTCTAGCATTTGGTGCTAGCATGGGACATTTGTGYAGGAGAGCTTGGTTTTTAAAAGACAAAACTAGGATTCAATTGAATGTTAGTTATCAGTGCTTTCAGAAGTAAGCCTTTATTTTTATCTTTTTTTTTTTTTTTTAACTAACCTGTCAAGGATGATGCTGTAACTGGCCACATGCTGCTGCACATGTATTTCAACTTCACAGTGCCTTGGAAATTATTTCACCACTTTTTTTTGTGTTTCTGCCTCCCATGTGTTACTGCTTCTCCAGCTGGAATTAAGTTTTTGTTTTGTATTGCAAATATATTTAGGCTGGTTGTAAATGGAGTTGAGGCATTTTTTTATGGTGGCAGCTGGCACTGGAGTTCTGTGGTGGGTCACTGGCAGGTAAATGGTGATGGCTCTTGGAAAATTTCTCTTACCCAAAAGAAGGGGCATCAGGTTAAAGACATGAATTTATTAGGCCTTATTAAGTCCATATAATGTATTTTTCATCTGTAGGCATGTATKAAGTTATAGATATATATTTTACATATATATATGTATGTAGTTCAAAAACTTTCATATGTGTTGGTAATTCCTATGACCTAGTAAGAGGAAGTGTACAATACTTTTAGTGTATCATCATTTAAGTTCTCCTTGGCTAGCTATTGACTGTTTACAAAAAGTACATTTCTGAACTAAACATCTGGGAAAAAACACAGCAGTTTCTATCTAGAGAAGCAAACATTCCTTTGCATCACAAACCCATAGGTTTTTGCCAATCCACCATCTTCAAAGCCACTTCTAAGGCATAAAGTGGTCTAAAACCTGAGTCTAGTTTCACCTTTTTTTCCCCCCTGTTTCAGACTGCTACTGATAATGATTATTTTTTCCCATTTGATGATCCAGGCTGTTCTAATTTCCCCCAGGGGAGCTAAAGCCCCTTTTTGGCATTGTTTTCAGTGGAAAATAATCCATTTTCAAAGTGGTGCTGGGTAACCTCAGAAGACAGGGTGGAATGTTGGGCCTCGGCTGATACAACGAGGTTGATTAAAGATTCCTATCTCACATCTTGTTTTAATTTTTTTTTTTTTTTCTACTTGCTTCTGTCTGGGTCCCAGATTGCAAAGTTAACTACAAACTTTTAACTAGCAAGTTGTTCCCTGTGCCTTGTGTGAACCTCTTGCATCCTTTGGTATTGAAGAAATGACTTTTTGAATGTTTAAAAATGCAATTCTATGAGAAAAAAAAATGCAAAAAAAACAAAAAAAGACCTAATTGAAAAAAAAAAAAAAAAACACCTTTGGTATTGAAGAAATGACTTTTTGAATGTTTAAAAATGCAATTCTATGAGAAAAAAAAATGCAAAAAAAACAAAAAAAGACCTATTTCAAAGCAAAAGGAAAAACAAACCCCAGCACATTCACATGAAACAATGTAGTCTGAGTGAATTTGTTGATTTCAAAAGGAAAATCATAGAATCATAGGACCATGGGATTGGTTTGCATTGGGAGGATCCTTAAAGATCTCCAGACTCCCACTGCCACATGCAGGGACACCTTCCAGGTTTCTCWGGGCATATTGAATGAAATCACTGCCAACCTCGATGGAATATCCTGTTGTTGAGAGTCTTGGAAATACCAAGTATTTGGATCTCATTCAATTTTCTAGCGAGATATTTTGAAAAATAATTTTATGTATAGATGGTCTATTCTAGTTAACTTTTCCAGGATGATGGTAATAAATATATATAGGCATATGCCTGATTTTTGTGAGCAGGAGGGTGTGYTGTAGAACTTTCCTACACTTTATAATCATCATGTTTGGAAGGTGATCTAGGGAAGCTGACTAGCTAAAATAATTAAGAATCCAAGAAAAATCACACAGCTTAGGGACCTGCTGTGATTAATTTTAMATGTTTTCTTCCCAATCTGCTGCCTTGATGGTTAGCAAACCTTTTTGCGGCTTCTGACAAATGAGATGCCACATACAACTTAAACACAAGCTGTTTAGATTGTGTTGTCTCTTACCTCCAGCCACAACTCTGACAAAACCATARTTTTGTTCTGCTTCCAGGCCTAGGCCAGGCAGAAATGTCAGCTTGGTATCAGTTTTGCAGTCTTTCTGGCTTCTTTGCTTCCTGGAAGGAAAGAGCAAATCTGAGATCTCCCCTCGAGCCCTTAAAATTATTGCAGTCTCACTCTTGGGCTGTGGTGAGCAGGTACAACTGCTTTGTGTTCACTGAAACTCTGAGCATTCATCTCAGATTAGCAGCTGCCTCTGATGGTTAATCTACTGTGCATTTGGCCATTGAACTATTGTTCTGAAAATGGTTTTGTGAGAGAGAAACGAAATCCTGGCTTTACAGGAACTTCCTTATTTCCTACCTCTYGAGCCCATGAGCCTATGCTCACCCAGGCTGCCAGAGAGCTTTCTTCCTCCTTCACTCAGAAACTRTATCAGCACTGTTGCATGAACTGAGTTTATTTTGAATTGTATTTAATTAGTGCTTTGAAGATAARGATCAGGATGTTGCAATAAACTTGGAGTAGCACACCCTAGCCAGCGCAGACTGTGTCAAGGCTTGCTTTGGTCTCTCCAACTCAGCAGGCAGACTGCTGTGAGTGCTGCAGCTCTTTACCAAACATATTTGTAGATAGATTTCAAAGTCCTTCCATCAAAATGAGAGTTTGCAGCAGTTGAGTCCTGCTGCATTAACTATTCCTGTAGCTCCATCTGTTGCATTCACTTCTGAGTATTTTGGAGGGATGAATGCACATTTTTCTGTGTTCAAAATGAGCTCTTGTAGATTAAGGCGATACTAGAAAACACAGAGTTCCCTCACAAGACATCAGAGATCTGATTTCAACTCGTTTGAAGTGGGGAATGAGAAAATGTAATGATTAACTGCCAACAATATGGCAAATGTTCGGACCCAACTTTTCACTCAGTCTCATCTGTTCAAAACTGTGTAAGTGTGGGGTTAGAGATGAGTGAAATATGTCCCAACTATTCCCAGAGTATACCATGCATTTGTGCAGATGTACAAATTTATTCTTGTAAAGGAAAGGCACAAAGAAAGAAAAAAGCAAGAGTTATACTAGAATTAGGTGGGGTAAAAACTGAAAAACCTTGAAGTCAGTGCTAGTTTTTAGAATTGCCTTGGTGTCTCTCAGTACAATAATTCAGCATCACAGGCCTRTTCTGGTTCATCTTTGTGAGCAAAGTACTGTACTTCATGCCTTAGCTCTTAATATTTGATGTTAGCTCCTTGTGTTTTCTAGCAAGCATTATGTCCAACATTGTTGTGAAAGGAGAAGGTGCAGTTGAGAAGTTTTTTCTGTATTGAGGGTTGAGACTAAAGAAAACTATGCCTACTTTCTTCAGCATGCTTGAAGCCACTAGTGGCAAATATCTTTGACAATAAAATCAATTGCCTGACCAAAAAATAGAAAATTTTCAAACATMAGTTGTCAGATGAAACAAAATGAAGAAATATAAGAGAGTTGCTCTAAGGATAAAAAGAAGCTAGTTTAGTCCAGGCTTATGGTATAATACACATGTAAGATTTTCATGCATATCTGAAAACAGAAGTCAATTTGGTAGTATAAAGCACATTGTGGTCATTATGCCAAACCTTTTGGTACAGTTATATTATCATAGGATAGGTTTATCAGATTTCTATCAGCAGGATAGAATTCTCAATAGTCCTAAATTAGTTTAATAAGCTGCATTTTCAGAAGTGTTATTAAAATAAGCAGKTGTGTCTGCATCKTTTCTGAAAGCTCTGGTGTTTTATRAGCTCTGATGCATAATGCTTCAGTTTGCAGGGCTGCCCATTTTCTGGTCTTGTTACACTAAGGTGTTATAGTGATTTAACTTTTCTGACAGATTTAACTTTTCATGCTTGGCAGWGGGYATGTGGTCTGTTAGAAAGTTTAGCYGGAGAGCAGGGAAGCCTTTTCTGGTGCTCAGTCATTGAAATGTCACCAAACTAAAATCTGTTACCTCAAACCTTTCATGAAGGTCAAATGATACTATTTTCTTCATCTATTTAATAGTTAAAATAAGTGTTTGCARGAAGTCCAGTAATGCTGGCAAATAACCTCTGTGCTCAGTCCTTCTTTCTTGCCTTCACTCACAGGACCTCGTCAGTTCTGTGTGTGGTACAGGAAACAGATCACTATGAAAGATGAGGAAATGGCCTGAGATTGGCTCAGCAGGRTTCTAAGAGACCCAAGGTTGTGGGTTCAGTCCTGTACAGGCCATTCTTTTGGGAGCTGGACTCCATGATCCTGGTGGTTCCCTTCCAGTTCAGAATATTCTGTGATTCTTCAGTTAAAATGCACCATGGTGAATGGGTACATTTTCACAAAGTACCAGTACATCATTGAACTGCCCAGTGAGACCAGTATAAGAAACAAACCTGGTATCCAGATCTCCTGAGACTTAATTAAGTGTCTTGAATTTCAGGCAGAGCTTTTGGTTGTTCTGCCAGCAGAAAGTAGCGTGCGGGGGTGGAGGGTTGTGGTGGAGGTGCTGACAAGACTCCTCCATTTCTCGAGGAGAAAGGTGGTGGCCAACCTTTTGCATTCCTCAGTGGGTGTTAACATTCTGGGATTTTATGACTGTTAATGAAAGGACATTATGGTTAATTTTTACTTATTCCATCAGGTTCAAAGAATATAGGTATTCCTTTCTTATTTTAACAGAGCTTTGGGGTCACTTTACCTATTTATCACAATACACTGTGATATTTATTCTGTGAAAAGCAGAGTTCAATTCATAGGATGTGGGTAGGRTGTTTTTATTAATAACTTATTTTTTCTTGTTGTTTATAGGAGACTTGGTAACTTCATTATGAAGTTGTTTCTTCCTTTCATGTCTATTTTGATGATTATTTAATTGCTGTTAAAGATTTTTGAGAACTGCACAATTAGCGTGGATTCTTTTTGCAGAATTTTGCAGAAATGCAAGGAGAGCWTGCATGGAAGTAGCAGAAATTCCCCACAAAGTCTCTCCAAATGTTTGTCTGTGCAAGGATCTCTTACTCCTCTAAAAGTATGATTTGAATCTACTGTGTACGCTGCGGCTGCTGCTATGAGATGTATGGGATCCATCGTTTTCTGCAGAGCTGTGCTGCTTTATCTTCTCTCTCAGTCATTTTCCTGAATGTCCTCTTTTTAGAATAGAAACCGAATTAGTACATACGTCGTTGCCTCCTCTTAAATTTATCCTCATTTTCTCCTTAAATCAGTATCTGTCCTCATTCCCATATATATAGTGCAGTGGTGGAATTCTGCCTTCAGGAAAGAAGGTGGTATCCAACATTTTTTGCAGCATCATGTAAACCAGASCCGAGACAGTTCAGCCAACACAGCAGTTCATATACCAGTGTTTTGCTTGTAGCTTAGCCTGGRAGAATGGCCCAGCTAGGGAGGGAGCTGTTACATTGGGAGACCCAGGCTGAATTCAGCTTCCAGGCACATTCTTGAACAAGTTTTCAAATCCCTTTTTGCCTTGGTCCCTCATCTGGAAARTTGGTATTTGGATTTTAGGGCTCTGGAGGAAGAACATAAGGGAGTAGAAGGACAGATTATATGTGAAGACAGAYACATAGGTGAAAGTTGAACCTGATACTAATTGTTACCATATCTGCTCTTTTGGCATCACTCAGAAATGTTTTTCATTCTTTTATTTAGATATAGTTGTTCTTCAAAGCAACGGCAGCTAGCTGAATATACTTGGATAACAGATAAAATAYGCTGTATCAAAAATGGAAACTTCCAAAACACACGTGATGGCTTTATATCCAGCATGTAGTGCACCCCAAGGACCCTCTGCGTTGCAACCATCTCAGGTCCCTCACGAGTTTGTTGCCCAGGACTCATCGTGGTTATCTCACATAATCGATGTTGGTATCCTCCGTTATGGGATTTGTCCATAGGAAGGAAGAGGTCTGGTGTGGACCTCAAATGTGTGGACCTCGCTTACTTTTCCTAAGATCAAGATCAAAAGGAAGGTTCTTTGATAGGTTTCCTTTCTTCCCCCTTTTTTTTTCCCCTCCACAGTCCTCTAGTAGAAGTTTATACCATATAAAGACTTTTCAGAATAATTCCCAGCATACCAGCAGATTCTCTAGCTGGCTCCCATGATACACTGAAATGAGTCTCATCTGGGCATGCTGTGTACTCTCTTCCCATATTCTGACCCTCTTTGATCACAGCAATTGAACAAGGAGTTCAGATGCTTCCTGGTTTGCCCCCCTCCATCTCTCCACTATTTTCCTTTTTGAAGGCCACATTAATAAAAAACAAGAATGTGATGTTCAATATAAAAAATACTGTTAATACCTCAGCCAGCATGGAATTTTTGTGGACTGGTCTCTTTTATTTTTGAATTTCCTCTTCTTATTAGAAGACAGAGAACTGTAGTAAATGTATTCTTTGTCTTTTTCATTTCCAGCAGTGTGTAACTGCTTCCTTCTTTAGCTCAGTAATAAAATTTTAGCAACCTCTCAGAAGCCATTTTTCTCTACTGCACTTCAGATGTCACTGTGTGGTTGTCTAAGCAGCTTATTATGATTTTGGAGGGAAATGTAGCACTTTGCTAACTTGCAATTTGAATGCTTCTGCTTCTCCATTTAAGCTTTGCATATGACACAGGCTTTCTTCTAGAAAAGAAAGAGTAAAGTGGGACAAGAGACTCCCACAGATATTAATGTATGGATTTGCCTCAAAACCCATTCCCTGGGGATTGTGTTTCAGTTCACTSTGTTTTCCTAAATATCCTAAATATATAATATTATATATATATTAAATTTTGCTGAATGTTTTACTATATTTATTAAATAGAGAAGATAGAATTCCACTTCATAATTKTTGCTCCTCTGTGTCGCTACCGCTCTCTGTGGTTTGCAGTGCTCTCTGTTCAGGTAGTTTTTTCTTTCTGTCTTTCTCACCTGCAGTCTGGCTTCCCCAAATACACATTCCTGTCATGTCTGGTGTSTCTTGGGCTACTTTCCATGCACAGGGGGACTGTAGAGCCCTCTGYGGTAAGGATTCTGCATGGCTGTAGGGGAAAAGATGTGATAGACCACCTGAAAGTAGGTTTGCTTCCCGGCCTTCACTGTCTGGTGGTTTGCTCAGATGGACATCTGTAATAGCTGTGGATCCACTAGTGAGATTTATGGTAAACTTCCTTAGAATCATTATATACTTCAACTTATGTCACTGGCCTGCAAAATTTTCCCTTCTTGTTTGCTTGTCATCCCCTTCTKATACAGGGATGCAGAGTGAATGCCCAAATTCAGTTTTTGGCAGATCATTCATAGCAGAGCATCAGACAGAAAATGTCAATTCCCTACACAGAAATTGAAGTTTGTGTTAAAGAAACGGCCTTGCCTTTTACTAGGGTGGCTTTTGCACAGGAACAGCAAGGGCTTCTAGGATGTCCCAAGGCATTGGGCCATGGGACAGGATCTGAAAAGTGAGCACAAGGTTTTCCTGATGTCATCATATGATGTAGTACTGCAGTTACTCATCTTTTAGGTTGGAGGTTGTTTTGTTTTATTTCCCTTCTGCTCAGAAGGGTGGGTTACGATTATTCATCATCTTTGGCTGGACTCACATGAAGTTATGTGGAACAGATGGACATCACCAGACTTAACTTTACCTAYGGGTCTGAATAGTTAACCCCAGTTTGCACCATTTATGATATTGTGGATGTTGTAGCACTGATTGCATCCTGTTATTGGTTAGTTCCAGAACAAAAATCAAGCCTAAACCAGCATCCTTCCCATTATCACCCTTTTCAGAGGGTTGTCTTCTGAAGTTTTTGCAGTAGGTTGCTTTTCCTTATAGAAGTGAGTWGCAGTCTGAGAGGGAAAAATCGAGACATTTCACTCACTGGACCTCCAGGACATTTTAATTTTTCTCTTTCCTTTAAAATCATGCTTTTCATTTGTGTGCCTGATTTAATTTTAAATCACTCTTTGTCAATAAAAACAGGGTTTTTTAGATGTGCTGTATCTTTAGAGCCAAAGGGAAATGAAAATTTGGAATRTTTTAGACTAGATATTGATACCTCCTGCCTCCGAGGTTCCAGCTTTCCTGCATGGGTATGGACACATGCAGAKAAAAGCTGATACACTCATTTTCTCTGGCTGCTCTGGAGAAGCAGCATTCTCAGTGGTGGCCACCACTTTTGTGCTTGACAAAAGACCTGACAGGACACATCCTGTACAGCCAAGATACAGAAAACACTGCAGCTGTTCTCATGTAGAAGGAAAAAGAAACAGGGGAAATAAAAAAGCTTGCCTTTTCTCCCTTAGAAAAGCCATCCCACAGCACCACCTAGCAGGCACAGATGGATATGAATAAACATTGTGAGTATAGGACCGGAGCAAAATGCTCCTGGGGGAATACAATGTTGAGTAGGACTACATGCCTTAAAACACCTATGCCATGTAGTACCTAGCACAGGTAATTGATATAATTGAGCTGCTCCATCCTTCCCTCAGGCAGCTGATATCCTTTAGTTTTGGGTATCTGTAGCTGCATACAGCTAATTAATCTCTCTGCATGTCTAAATGCATCTTCAGTTTTGGGGTATTTTTTTTCAATCTGGTGGTTTTCTCCTTAACTCCATGCATTTGTAAAACAGCTTAATCAGAGTGATGGCATTACTTGTCATGGAACTTTATGTTTTTGTCKGCAATTAATCCAAGGTGCTGGGGAGGAGTTGTCCAGCTGCCTGCTGAGGAATACTGCCAGAGCACAGATTTTGAAAAGGCCAGCAAGTACATCCTTGTCCCACTCCCATGGCTGGGAAGGATGTATTATAAAATAGTTRAGCTGCAGCTGCTGGCTGTCTCTGGTTTAAAAGTAGTTGTTTTACATGTTTGTTTTTCTAGGGGGCCCAGAACACTGAGCTTTCTTTTGAGCTGCAAATGGAAAGTATTTATTTATGAATCTGTAGCAGCCTATTGCCTCTACATTGTTATTTGGTTAATTTTGTTCATCTCCGTAGCTTTTTAGCCTTCACCCTGCCACCCTAAACAGGAAGAAGTGAAAGGCTCTGGCAATACCCCCTTGTGAGAAACTGTCTAGGAACTCAAAGGAAAAAGTCAATTAAAGACGTGWTTTCAGAGCATGAGTTGTAGCTGGTTATGCTGAGCTAGAGCAGYACTGATTCTCCTGTGAATTGTGCTGTGGATAAATGGTTCAAAATAACGTGGCTCAGTAATTAGGAGGAGGGGTGAGACATTTAGCTTGCAAAGATTGTTAATTTGACTGTACTCATTTAGGCTGATCTGCTGTACTASTCAGACAGTACAGAGATCTCTGGCAGTAAGCCTGAAATCCAGTCCCTTCCAGGTTCTGAGATCTTATTTTCCTGGTTTAAGCAGGCGACTGTCTATCAAGAACTCTCTATTTGCTCTGTAGCATTGGCAAAACTGTTGTTGTTATTAAGAAGAAGAAGAATGTTAAAGAATTCTACAACTAAATCCCCATGTGGAAACCTAAAATAATTCTTTCAAATATGTCAAGACATTTTGCTCTTATAAAAGGAAATGTGCTTATGTAGTAASTTGGGGAGGGGAGTGGAAACACCACCAAAAAAACCCAATTTTTTTTCTTTTTCTCCTGGTGTTTCCACGTTTACTGTGGTAATATCTTTCATGTAATTCACTCAGTTGCTCCATGAAACTTCTCATCTCTTATGGACTCTTTAGAAGCTCAAGTAAATGTTCCTCATTAAGTGCTGTGGGAGCCTACCATGAAAAGCTTTCTAAAGGCAAGCAAAATAACCCCAAAAGTAAGAATTCAGTGTGATTTTAGCACTCTCAGTAGTGTCACCTCTTCAAAACTTGCACTCTACTGCATTGAAAGGGTCAAATCTCAATTACATTTGCTTTTGGCTAAATCTGTAGGAGCTATTCCCATCAGACATTACACAGCTACCGCAGTGCATTTCAGTTGAGCTTTCTTGGATACAAAGGATCATGTTCTGGAGCAGTTTATTTTACTGCTTTTGTGAACTGCTGCCCCTCATTAGGGCATCACTGTATTTACTGATTTTGCCTGCAGTTACTCTTGACTTCAGAAGAAAGTGGAAGTAATCTGTTGTGGTTAGCTCAGGAAAAAGAAAGGGTTGGAGGTTTTTTGCTGGGGTTTTTTCCCCCGTCTCTTCTCTATCCCTCTTTCTGTCTGTACTTTTCCCAAAGAACTGAAACAACAGCTCAAAATTGATCTATGATGCAAGTCAAATCACTGCTGATTATGATCTCATGCTTCTGTGGGTTCAGCTCTTTGAATGACCRTGGCAATTACTTGGCTAAAAGCTATACAAGTCCCAGATGCTGAATAATTCTTAAATRCTGCATCTGAAATATGTTTCATTCTGACAAAACAAAACTGAAATGTGCATTAAATGATGCCACAATAAAGGCACATTTCACTGTGCAGTGGCTTGGTCAAATGTGCTTWGTCTTGAGGTTCAGAAGAGTGCACTAAGGGTCAGATGAAGTTAAATATGGACTCTGGAATCTGATCCCTTGCCCTGGTCACCTCTGCTGCAAACCAACCTATAGATTGTAGCTACAGGAGCTACAGACTCCTAGGAATATGCAGGCACATACTGGACATCAGATATCTTACTACATCTCTGGTGTTTTTAGCCTTCTGGTCACATCCTGGGTGATCTCAGAGGATACTCTGTTGTGCTTCTGAGGCTCTTTTAGCCTCACTAGGGAGATGGGAAGCTAGTCTAGGCTTGTCTTTGAGCTACACATTCAGATTTCCAGAAAGCTAGGCTGTAGAGAGACTGCACGTGCAGATGGACCTGTCAGTTTTGAACACGAGTTTCCAAGCCTTGAATACTTGTCATAGCCATGTTTCAATTCTGATGTGTAGAAAACACGTTTCTATCCCTTTATATCTGCTCTCAAACCAGACCAAAGTGAGCATTGCTGTTGCTGTGGTACTGCTGAGGAACTGAAACACAAATCCTATGAGTCTTTGGAGGTTCCTCAGCAAACCACTCTTAAATGCTTGAGAAAATGTAGTTCACTTAAGCYACAATATCACAGCTACAATATAATTGTAATCCCAGATCACACCTGGTGTCCGGAGAGCTACTTGAATCTCATTGCATAAAAGGTGTTGTCTTCACATGATTTGTGAACTTAAAAGTACATTTTGGACATATGTCTGGGCATTTGAATCTTAACATATGTAGAACTGCTTTTTTATACTGAAATTGGGTAATCACTGTGATCTGGTAAAAATAAGTGTTAYGGATTTTTTGTCCCTTTCAGCATATATGTTTGGGGGCTGATATGGGTGTGTGAGAGAGAGGCAGAAAATTAAGGGTGGTTTAAAATAAATATCTAAGAATCACAGGTTTTTTTAATTCATGGGTTTTACATAGCTGCTAATTTTTAGCTACATTTAATAAATTAGACACAGTCCTGGACAATTAACTGTAGGTGGCTTTGCAGGGAGTTGGACAAGATGACCTCCAGCGAGATCCCTTCCAACCTGAGTCCTTAAGTGAATTATCTGAACTTCCTCCTCTTTTTTCTGCTGTGGTGGTGCCCACATACATTTGTTTTATACTTGGAGAAAAACTGTAAGAGACAGATCTTTTTTGTGAGTTGTAACAAAGGAATTTGCTTTTTGTCAAACTACTGTTGGGATCTGGACATGGAGGTTAATGAAGCTGAAGTTAACTTCATCAGACCTTTGGAACATGAGTGAACATGAGTGTGATTAGAGATAACCCCATCTTGGGAAGCCTTTCCCACATTACCAGAAGTGCTGTATGGAAGCACTTCCATTTCTCTTATCCAGGAGTCTGAGGAATGTTTTCTCAGCTCTTCCACCTTTCTGTGGTTCAAAACAAGCATACATCTTGTCAGTTTGTATGTTTGATTTTCTGTAAATTTGGGTGGATGTGATGACCTTGGTTGATACAAGTCAAAGGAGCTAGCTTAAGATAGAGGAATTACATTATTTCTTTGAACACTGAACTTTGCAACTCTTAAAAACTAGTTATCACTGTAATATGGGAGTGCTGTTCAGAGAAGCCTACAATAATATCATATATTTTTGCAGTTGTCCAGTGTATGCGGAAGTTCCATACCTGCTAGCATTTATGAAAACCAAAACTGAAAATATCTCCATCCCTGTCCTCTTTCAGAAAATGAGGGAGTTAGAATAATGGGACACTGCTAGSACTGTGTAATTAAGAGGTGTTTTAGCTGTTATGCAGTGACTTGTGTCTTAAAAATCAGATTTCTAAATGCTCCATGAAGTATTCTATCACTCTCTTCAGAAAAACACCACATGGGAAGCTGGAAATGTGTCTGGGCTGTTATATGTTTGTTTTCATCATGAAGTTCTTTGAATTTATAAAAAAAAAGCATCTGGACTAGACTGATGGTGGGAACTGGATTTGAAGATAGYGACCTCTTCCCGATTTGGGGCAGACAAACAGATGATTGCTGGAGAAATGTGACTGCTTCTGTTGTTCTCAGATGTCCCTCAGAAAGTATCTTTATTCATTAACTTTATTTGGCAAGTTGTCCAAAGGTAAATAAATGTGTCTGGTTTTGCAGTCAAACCTCTGCTTTTGAGTTACTTTTTGTGCCTGAGAATACTCAGAAGTTTGAGAACAGAGAAAAATCTTCAGTCTATAAATACAATGAAATACTAGTACTTTTATCATTATACTAATAAGAGGAATAGATGCATATCTCTGTGTGTGTGTGTGTGTGTGTGTGTGTGTATGTATGCATGTCCTTTCTCTAGATTTGCTTTATTGGGTATTCTTTCAAGCAGAGTTTAGACGAGTTTCTTCCATGGTTTGACATGTAATAATTTTCTTTCAAAAGTTTTGTCCTTTCAGTAGTTCAAATCACTACCATGCTGTTTTTTGGGGTGCTTTAATAAAAATAACCTGTTATCAATGAATTTGTTAAGAAAGATGTTCCAATAGGTAATATTTTATAATTTGGACTCTCAGTTGACAATACTGTCTTCAACCATTTCCACAAATTTTATCCATAGTTTGTTACGGGTTTTTGTTTTTGCTGTTGAAATTACGTCTGTGAGATTGAACAGTGTCAGGAAAGGACTGCTAACCATATCATTAAACTTACAGAGGTTTTCAGGTAAAGTTATTTAAACACAAGCATAGTTTGGGAATTTAATATGAGTACTTTTTAATGAAACTGTTGAAAGAACAAATTTCACRTGCATAAAACCACAGAATAATAATAGAGTAGTTTTCCACTGTACTTGCAAACTCAAATAGTTTTTTCCCCTAGGGTACTTGAACTCAACCTTGATATTATTTAAACAGGACATTGCCAAGGCCACTAAGTCTAGCAAGTTGTTTCATAAGCAGTGGAACTAATGAAGCAATTTGTTATCCTCTGTTTTCCTTCTTTCTTTCTTTTTCCTTGCCATCCCATACMCTCTTGGTGGCTCAGTCCTGTGCCTGTTGTCTTTGGTGCAAATGGCAGCCTGCAGCATGGCTGGTGGAGGCTGCATGAGGACTGATTGAGACTGAGATTGYGTCTCTTTCAAAATGACTGGAAACTTCCTTTTCTCTTATGAGAATGCTGACTTGGGGTCTTTTGTAATGCCATTTTCAATTTGAGTATGAATGTAGCTCCCTTACTGTCGATTATGACAATGTAGTGGGCAGACAGATCCCGGAGGTACAGGAAAAAGTCCAGAAGTAGGCAGTGGGGGGGACAGCACGCTGCCTAAGGAAACAAGGGTGAAAATTCTGTGCTCCTCATGGCTGTCATGTGTTTGAGTGGWTTTTATTTTGTTAAAAAGCTCCAAGACAAGGAACTCGAACAGTTTCCTTATTTCTCTGTTTTCCTCTGRCTTTGACTGTAATTCATTCATTGTSTTGGTGATGGCTTTCACAATCTGGGACAGGGTGACCTCTGAGCTCCACTTGAGCCACTCTGTGCATTGGCCTGGAGGAAAATTAATGTCCTGAAGACACTGAAGTTYTGTTTTGCTGCTTTGTACACAGTTCCCTTATCAAACATCCTGCAGGTCTGAAGCTTGAGGAGCACTCTGCTGCTGTCGTGAGGAAATTTCTGGTCACCAGCCCATATAAACCAGAGGTYTGACTATGATAGGGAGTGGGTCTTGGAAGAAAGTAGTTTGGTATGGAAAATTGATATGGAGCAAGTGAACTTCCTTCTACGTAATTTCTAATCACTCAAGAAAATAATACAGTAGTAATTTAATTTAAAGACTGCATTTGGATTTAAAAATATTTCTGAAATCACRTTAGTCAAATATTTACTTGAAGGCTAAAAAAAAAGAGAAATAAGATGTAACATTACATCTTCTTTCCTTTTAACTGTATAGTACTTCAGCTTTTCTGTACATAAAATGGGATCAATCACAGCATGCATCATAGAATTGTTGCATGACTTGATTAATTGTAGATGACTTTCAGATCCTTAAATGCTTTGCATGAGATAACTTCCCTCAGTAACATGTTATTGGATCCCTTCTCTGTTTAAAATTATTAGCTTTTTGCCTTGAGTAAGGTGACTTTGTATTACATTAGATGTTTTCACAAATCAAGATGTCATTCAGCAGTGTAACAAGAGCTAAAAGAGTGTGACATGAAAGGGATTTCAGAGAAGGAAGTGAAGATAAAGTCCTATCTGCAATTAAGCTCATAAAGAATTCTTTCCTCTCACATTTTTTTTTTCTAAGACAGCTAAGGAAATATCAAATTGGCTGTGCCCAAGGAAAAACCTTTCCGGTTTCCAGAGGTTCAGCCCAATGACCATCTGTTGAGGACAGAGTAGTTCAAGGCTAACATCATACATCAATTTACGGGCCTGGTAGGAAAGCTCAGAATATAACTCCTCGGTCATAAGAAAAGAAAAAGAGGTGCCAAATGGCCTTAATCATAATTCCTCTATGTAGACACACAAAGCCTGTTCTTGTGATTCTATTTTAGTTTGAAAACTCATCTGTAATACGGAATTCTGGKTTTGTGTGGTTTCAAATCTTGTTGCTTATTATCTGTCTACCTTACTGTTACCAAAAMATGAAATCTCACTGTTGAATCCATTGCTGAACAGATCATCAGGGTAGAGTTCAAGAGAAACAAGGCTATTTTTCATTTATTCTGCTGATCAGAAATACACATTTTATTTAATAGATATATGACTAACTCCTAAAGATCTTTTATGTTTAAACTGGTTTGACTGTGACCTATAGACCTTAGGGTCATGCATTTGCAGGAACTACCAAAAAATGGCCTAGTCAGGCAGTATATTTCCAGATGCTAAGTTCTATTAGAATGACATTATACCTATGACAAAATTTTGTTGGTGCTGGTTTTGCATAAAGCTRGTTTAGTACGTGCCCAACCAAGATTATGCTATCTAATGAAAAGAACAGACTTTACTCGGCAGTCTTTCTCTATAATCCATAACAGGAAAATGCTAGAAAACTGGTGCTATATATAAATAAGGTGCATGTTTGTAGATGGCAGAAAGAGAATAAAGAGGTCTGTTCCTTATCATGTTTGATAGCACATTACACGCAAGCTTGACTTTAACCAGAAATTGGTTCTCATGTTACTGTGGTTTCTCTCAAGCTAAGTGTTTTATACCTCATTTAAGATAATTCAATCACAATCTTTATCCAGACAGAGAAGACAGTTCTAGAGTTACTGATAGTGTTTATTTGCCTAGAGTCCTAAAAGATGCCAGTGTTTGGGAACAGTTAATAAAAGAATCAACAGATTACAATGAAACTGCACAATTTGAAGAGAGAAAGAAAATAAAATCTGAGTGTAAATTTTTACAAGTGAAGCATAATTCCTGGTCTGGACACAGGCTGATGGCAAATTTCCAGTGAATATTTTTGGTTTGTGTTTTGCAATGGAAAAAACTAAAACTTTAATTGAAACCAAACCCTTTTGTTTCAGCAATATCTGAACAAGCGAAATAGGCACTCAAAASTGTGCAACACATAATAGACCTCTGCTGGACCCCTGACAAAGATGCAAGGCCACCAGCTCAGGAGTCACCTGAGAGTAAAGAAGTTTCATCCTTTTATGTCCTATAATCTCCAAGTCCTACTCTGTCCTCCTTTCTAGCTCAGTAATTACATGTAATTTTTACACAATGAACAGTTCTCATGGGAGACACTGCAGGGGTTGGTCTGGTTGTAGGGGAGGAAAGCAGAACAAAATTGCTCTCACTTTGTGTATTGGTTGTCCTGGAGAGCTGTGAAGGGTCTTTCACTCATCCTGCCATAAAACAAAGAAAAATGTCATTTTAGGCTACTTGATGGAAGAAGAAAATCACTTTCCCAYCTCTTCAAGATTGTCATTGATATTCCAAAAGGAGGAGAGGGGAATGCTAAAAAAACCTCTGTATCATCTCATGTGTCATTCCAAGCACTGCAGCCTTAGGTTGATTCAAACAGTGCCTGTATGATGTGGCAATTGCTGCAAGAGAAATGCAGCTACATCAGTAGTTCATTAGAAATTACTTCATGGAGTCCTGATTTCTACCCTGGACATASTCTTTAAATGCTCCCATCAGAATTGCATGTTCATTCATCTGAGAGCCACTTCGGCCTGCAGTATGCTTTGATTTGTTGTAGGAATTGTCTGCTTCTGTGTACAGATTTTTTTTCATATTTCCCCCTTCTTCTGGACCATGATTGATGGTGTAAATAATAATTTCCAGGCATGAGTCTTTTTTTTTTTTTTTCCTGTTGACCCTTCACTAATCACTCTTTACTCATCCCTGTGTTTTGTTGGTAGGCCAGATGAATTTCTTTTTGATGACTTTCATTCTGTTCATGTCAGAAGTCTCATCACAGATAAATGACAGACACACCACATATGAAACAGTGCACACAACTTATAATTATTACCCCATAGATTTGCAAASTTTGGAGAAACTTCATTTTCAGAATAATAAATGTGTGTATTTCTCTGCCATTCCTAGCATTACATATTCTGTGGAGGAAAAAGCTTAGCATTCARAATAAAGACTGATGATTTTGGAGCATCTTACATCTAAGCTTASAGGGGTTTCATCTCAATCTAACTCCTTTCACACCTTTGGTCCTGAGCTTGCAAAGCCATTTACAGCAATTTATTTGCCTTATTTAAGTATCCCTCTTTGAAGATTGGAGAAAAAGTATTAAAATGGGCTCTAACATTGTTTTAAAGTACTCCAATTTACAAAAATCTCATGTCTTAAAATCATGGCATCACGTACATTCTTATTTGTTCTATTGGTACACCAGCCCACAGAAACATAGATTGTTTAATAGTTCCATCCCTAATGATATAAAATGCCTGGGTGTGCATAATATTCAGTGCCTAGAAAGGGGTYATTCACATACTTTGTGCATACTGGATTTAAGTGTTGCTTCCCAGCTTTGTGATCCTCCCTGTGTTGTGCACACCCTGTGACTTGGGCAGATGCTGCCTCTCTGAAAAGAAAGTGGAGGAATTGGCATGAGTTCATTGCAGTCCATAAAGCAGCTTTAGGGCCCCAGTGCACATGAACTCTTTCTTTCTTCTGGTAAAGGAAGCTTACACTCATTTAGAAAGTTTGGGTTGGTATTCTGTAGGTTATTTGAATTTTTCATCCTTAAAAGATGCTTGCCTTAAAGTTCCAATGGAAAATAAGGCTGATTAAAAATGCTTGACTTAGGTGATACAGAAGAAGCTCATTCTTGTGATCATTCCTGCCTTCAGGAGGTTGGAATCAGAAGGAACTGTATTCCTAAATAGACTTGCCACCTGTTTTTGGAGTGAAGTAACTGACCTCAAATGTCAGTTTTGGAGGAGAGACTAGAAAGAACTTGGATTGTTTCTATGTTCTGTAAGGCACTTACAAATCCCAGTATTAGGGAGTTTCAAATGCTTTRCCCCCTAATGTCTTTCCCTGTGCTTGTTTGACATCCCAAGCCCCCGTTTTGTTGGATTATGTAATTACTCTGTGCAACACATTTCCAAAGCTCTTGCTGTAGGTGTTAAGGYTCTTTCCAGTGTTTAGCCAGCCATGCATGTTTCTGAGACAGCTGAGCTCCTCATCACATCTGAGGTGGCTTTTCCTGCTTATGCACTCAGTGCTGGAGCTCTTGGCTGGCTTTCTGCAGGGAAGATGTGGGAAAGATTCAGTAAGATGCTGCAGTGAAGACAGCCTTTTTACATAAATGCAAGTGAACGGCTTGTGAAATACTGAAATGACATTGTTCCAGAGATTTGAGAAAAAGTAATATTTATTAGAAAACAGTGGGATGTCCGAATCATACAATAGCATGGTTTGGGTTGGAAGGAGCCTTAAAAGTTCACCAACCCCTCTGCCACTGGGTTTATTTCCACTATACCTGTTTACCCAAATCCCCACCAAACCTGGCCCTGAAAACTTCCAGGAATGGAGCATCCATAAGTTCTCTGGGCAACCTGTTCCAGTGCTTCACCACCCTCAGAGTGAAGAATTTCTTCCTAACATACAAGTGTACTCCCTTTCAGTTTAAAGCCATTACCCCTTCTCTTCTTAAAATCAGGAAGAATTAGAGGTGTTTCTTTTAGCATCACACCATTTGATTCTGTCTACTCATTCTCAATGAGAGATTATGAATCGGAACAGGAGTTAGAAGGGAGCCTTTGTGTGAATGAAGGTCAAATGCATCCCAGCCCGGGCTGGTGGGAGTGTGGCCACTGAGATGAAGGAAGTGCCTATCCCTGTTTGGTGCTGATAGAACTGCATCAGGAGCTCAGGAGTGGAGCCCCAGTGCTGAGCTCCTCAGTATGAGACAGATATTCATCTACTGGAGCGAGTCCAGTGGAGGTTCATCGTGATGGTGAGATAGGGTAGAGCACATGGTATAATTGGAAGAGAATTGGAATTTTTTCCCCTTAGATAAGAAGGAAAATCATATTCAGGCAATTCCAACTTAAGTTATTACTCTGAGATTCTTTCAAGCTCAATATTTATATTTTTTTTTATTATTACAGAGGAAAACAATATATTATAATATTATTTATTATTATTGAATAATATTAATATTATATATTCTATTTGCTTATTATAATAGATAGTGGCTATACATATATATATATATACACACTTTATTTATTTATTTATTTATTTATTTATTTATTTATTTATTTATTTATTTATTTATTTTTATAAAATGTATTTTATTTAAATATGTATAGAAAACCTTCCATTCCAGGAAGATCTTTCCTCCTTCCTTTGAACAGAAGGTGATTTTATCCCCTTATGAANGTAAGATGCTGCAGTGAAGACAGCCTTTTTACATAAATGCAAGTGAACGGCTTGTGAAATACTGAAATGACATTGTTCCAGAGATTTGAGAAAAAATAATATTTATTTAAAAAAAAACCTGAAATTGAGCCGCATTGCAGGTGCTGATGGGATGCCAATGAGCTCTTCCTGCAGCCATAGATCTGAAGTTGGGGGCGTCTTTGCACCCCACTAGAAAGAAGGTTCCAGTGTCCCTGTGCCCCTCTCCTTGGCAGGCTGAACAGGGTTGCACCAGGTGTTTCTTTAGCTGCAGCTCTGCCTGCCTGTATCCTAGCAAGAGGATGAAGCACTTAYTGTGGCCTACAGTAAGTCCATGTCTGTACCTGGATTAGGTTGCAGAGGATTTGGCTGTAGTAAATCTTTATTTAAAAATCCAATGCCCATTTCTCCTTTAAATCTGCATAGTGTAAAACCAAAGTGGCTGCATCTCCCCAAGTAAAATATTTTTATTCCATTTTATTTTTACTTTCCTCCTTTTAAAAAAGATAAATAATTGAATCCTGAATGTTTCAATCTGAACTCTACAAATATTGCTTTGGTCTTTAAGTGAATGAACTTTGTGACAACATTCCTTGTAAAGCCTAAGKCTTTCCAGACAAGTGATTAACAACTGGGATAAGCCCTTCCATGAGGCATGAGTTTTGCTGCCTGTTGTGTGGTACCCTTGGCTGAGTCTGTAATTGTCTAAATATAAAGAGATAAAAAAGAAAGGGATTGCCAAACTGTACTGTATAACGTAAAGCGAGTCAGRGGGAAAGTGTTTATAATTTTTCTTCTTCCTTTTACGTTGCTGGCTTGTTCTTATCTTTAGCCAGAAGATGCTAACATCATTTCCTCTCTATAAATTGGCTTGCACATGATACAAAAACACAACATGAACTTTCTTTTCTAGCATAATAGGTGTTTTGAAGCTTCAGTGTTTGGATATTCAAGAGTCCTGATTTAATCTCAGAACTGTTGAAGCATGACTTCACCGAGCCAGAGAGGCCAGTGGGCCTTCTTTTTTAACTAACCATCAATATTTAGGATGGAAATTTGRATTTCATTAGAACAACCAATGTTTGCAAAGTGGTCATAACAGGACTTTTTTTGAGCTAGCATGTTTACCTCTTTTGTTGCCTCTCTAGTCCTGTTTGAAATAGAAGTGTGATTGGCCTGTGGATTGTAACAAAGCTGTGACTATTGAAGCTGATTCAGAAAGCTATTGTTCCTCTCTTCAATACTAAATGAGTATCAGAAAATAATCCCAGAAATAGTCCTAAAAGCTTTCATGAAGTTTTTAACAGTGATTCAAATTATTAGTGATTCACCTATTAGTGAATGAAATATGAAACTTGTTCCTATTGCTCCCATTGCTATGCCATCTGGATAAATCATGTGAAATAAAATTATGGTGACTGGCTAAAACAACCATAACTTCACCTAGGGAAGCAAGAAAAATGGTGAATTGCTGCCAGTTTTTCTTGTTAAGCAGTGTCCCAATTTTGAGATTTAGTTATTTTATTTGCAATGTAGCTATCTAATTAATTTAAATAAAATACATAGAATTTACATAAAGTACATAAAAGGTATGCCCTGAGAACATTTTAGGAGTCATTTAAGAAGCTGGGAGGATCTCCCACTTTGACAATCAAATAGTTAATCACAAATGGGAACTTTAGGCCCACAGGTGGTCATGAAGTGAACATAGATAGGGTATCGTATTGGGGGCCACATAAAAAATTCAGTGTGCTCCACATGGGTTCTGGCACCAGGTATCCCTGAACAGACCTTTCAGAGACTTCTTGGTGCCACGGTGGACAATTAGAGCTGATTTTACTGTGAGCATGTCAGGCTCTGGACTGTTTTTGTGTCTGAGTGTGACAGGCTATCAGATGTCTTGGAGGGGCTTTGGCTGGCTGAAGAGTTCGGTTTCCTAGGGGCCGTGCAGCTGCTCAGTTATTGCCTGCTCCTGTCAAGAAGTGCTGTTAAAGCAGTTTTGAAAAGCACTGCAGGATGAGCACAAAGATTGTGTAGGTCATGGGTAGCTGGGTAGGTCCCCAGTGCAGGCATTGTGCAGCTGTTTTGGTTTTGTCCTTGCCCAAAGTGTCCGAAGCAGCAGACAGGATTCAGGCTGCCCACAGGAGTCCCAAATGCCATTTTCTAATAAGCAGGAAACAGCATTGTTTTAAATGCAGGTTTTCTCRAAGACAGTGTTTGTGCTGGAGTAAGCAGAAAGCAGCCATGGTATGCACCTTCAGTAGGAAACACTTCCACTTCCAGGGCTGATTGACTATTTTGGATTTAATACTGAGGAGTTGGATAAGTCCTGTAAATTTACAGACTGATTAAGTGAACTTAGAGTGTCCTAGTAYCCTAGTACCCAAATGGCAAGCCAAGCATTGCTTTTCTAATTGCTCCTTTTCTCTGGGACTGCTGAGTAGCATTTATTCCTTACAAAACCATCTGCTAGCTTGTTAAGCACAGGAAGCTGATACCTGCAGACAGCAGCCGAAATCAGCCAGTTTGAGCCTTGGTCTGGCGTAACTACAATGAGCTGCCCTGAGGCTTCACAGGATTTGCATCATGGCAGGTGCATGCGGTTCAGCTCCTTGTTGCAGCAGCTTCCATGGCCAGCAGGCAACAATTTGAGCAAAGGTACTGCCAAAGGTTCTTCTTCCTGGAAGAAAAAGAGATTTGCAAAAATAGAATTAAGCTTGGTGYGTCCCTGGCTTATTGCTGTCAAATGGAAATGTATGGGAACTTTGCCATGCAGCACTTAAGTGTAAATGCATCCCGTTGTCACCATGTGGCCAAGAGTTGAGGTTTTAAGATCCATCAAAAGTAATATCTAAGCTTTCCTTTTTAAGGAAAGAGTCCTGATCAGATTAGAAGGCAGTATGTAAATGGTTATCTGGGCAGTATGCTAGTGCTAGAATTGTGTATTGTAATCTGGTAGAATTCCTATTTTACAAAGTAACTTTCAAAAAAAGSTGGAGACTTTTTGGAAATTCTTTCAGTATGTTTATTAAACAATTTAACTTGATTCCTGAGGGAAATGTCATTGCAGACCAGAAACAGCGCGGTATTGGTCTGACAGAAAAATACACAGATATACAGTGTAATTGTGGGGAAGGGATTTGTTTTGTTATTTGGTTTCGATTTCCTTTGGTTTGATTATCCCATGTATCTTATGAAGTATCACTGCAGCAGTACAACTGCAAATTAGACTAACCAGTGGTCTCAAGGGACCTGGTCAGGTTTGTCACTGGTATTTCATGGCTGTCAGCCCTGAAATTAAACCATTTGATAACACATCAAGCCTGAAAGAGTCTAGATTCAACAGCAGAATATTTTGCATTGCTTATAGTGTTATTTCATGCATTAAGCTAAATTTTGCATGAGTGGGTAACCCCAAGAAACTAGGGAAATAGCTGGATCACTGTTGGCACTAAACTGTGTRTTAATAGCAGCAATCTGCATTTTAGCTCATTAATTTCAAGCGAGCTCCAGTACATCTCTATGAGTGGCTGTGTGCACACAGTAGCTTGAGGCTGTTCCTGTTGCACTTSCATTCTTTATTAGAATATAGACACAGTCACTGTCCTGTGACCATGTGTGCATCTAGAAATTATAAGCAATGATTTTTTGCTTCTTAGGAGAGTTGTGTTGAGAGGACTTGAAAAAAGATTTGGGAATGGGAATTAGCCAATATTGACAGAAACTGCATAATAATCCATTATTTAGACGGAGAGTACAGCAAATTTGACCTGGAATCAATTCTCACAGTGAAAGTCCTCTCAGCATGTGGAGAGCCCTCTCCCTGCCTTTTAAAAAATCCTTCCCTCAAGTAAAGATCTGGGTTTTTTTGGGTTTTTTTGGTTTTTTTTTTTTCATTTATCTGATCATGTCAGGTTATCATACTTGATTATCCCTAAAAATTCTCTTTTAGTCAAATGATCCTGTCTGGAAACGGGAGCTCTGTGGTGAAATTAATAGTTTGGTTGTTGATTTCCAGTATACATTTTACCAATGTTGAATCTTTGATGAACATTCACTCCTAAGGATGTACAAAAAACTGAATTTGAAAACTTGCAGGCAGAATGCTCAGTTCCAATAAGTAACACATTTTGTGACAGGGTGGGAGAGCTGGAGATTAAGCACACTTCCTTCCAACTTGTGTTTAATAGTGMAGACCAATCTATTTAATAATTTAGGCATCAAACATTAGTAGCATTATGAGAAGAAAGCATAAGGAGGAAATTACCCCATTACATAGTATTTTGACAGGATTAAAGTCTCAGAGCAAAAGGAAGAAATAAATGTGTTAAAAAAATAAAGAAATATATGCTTTCTTAGCTCAGTAGGTTCTGTGTACATCAAGTTTTGGTCTGCAGTATTGGCCATATACAGAGGTGGGGTGTTCAAACTTTTGTTACACGTGGCAGTATTAAGCTTTCATTTGGATTCATTCACTGCTGTGATTTCCCTAGGAAAGCACTGTCCAGTGAATGAAATTCTCAGCCAGCTGACTACCTTTCATTTTTTCAGTGCTGTCACAGCTTAATCTCTTCCATTCATGTGTTGTTACCAGATGTGGAATGCTGGGCTTGCCTCTTGCCCAGTGTCATTTCACACATCTGGGAATGCTGTGGTTTGCAGAATGACAAGTTGCACTCTTTTCTTCCAGTTTCGCCTGGTGGTAAAGACAGCACTGAAGCTGCTGCTGGTGTTTGTGGAGTACACAGAATCCAACGCACCACTTTTGATCCAGGCAGTATCTACAGTGGATGAAAAGAGAGGTGAGTAGCCCTACCGTGGGGTTGCAAAATTCCAGCACCCTTGTGATCAAGGTGGCATTTCATCATTGCTTTTCAGTGGTTCTAGAGTTTCTGTCATTGATGCCTGCTTGGTGTAATATACCCTTCATTTTTTAAAAGCATATATAAACTATTCATATACTCTAAGGTTGTTGAAGAATTAATTAAAATGGGAAAATGAAGAGTAAAAAGCTAAGGAACTCTATTGCCTCCTGGAGCACTCCCTCCCTCCACCCGCATGCAGAGTAAATCTCCCCTGTGTCTTCTGACCTCAGAGGCTCCTTTGGGCAAGGCCATTTTTTAACTTCCTTCTGGGAAGCAGCAGTCTGATTTAGAAGAGAAAATGATATCTAATCAGTGTAATCCCTTTGAAGAGAAAGACGAGGTCAGTAATAGTACAGGCTTTATAGTAAAAGCAAAACCATCTGTTGTTACATTAAAATAAAGCCCTTGAGCAGATATTATACTATGAAATCTGTTACCCTTCAGGCTCATGAAAAATACTTGAATATGTATACTGTATTTTTTACAAATAAATAGAATGAAAATGGTTTTTTCTTGTTCCTCCCACAAAGCCATCGCTAAGCTCCTGGGGCATTCCCTCTTGATGCAAAACATTCCTCTGCCTCAAGGAGAGTTTTTGAGGTTAGGAGATCCATTGTTGTGGTCTCAAACATGGAGGTTGAAAGCAAGGTCCTCTGTGTGGAGCAATTGCCTCCATACTGAACTTGTCTGAGAGACTTGATATGGTAAAAGTAAAACAAGAAAATGTAGGGGGCTGGGGAGAAAGGTGGTGCCAGAAAAAGGATAAAGGAGYCAGATTTTGCTTGCAGTTATCAGAATGTGTTGAGAAAATCTAAATTGTCTCTTACAGCACGGAAGCAGGCAGGGGCAATTCAAAACCAGTGAACTCTGCAGGTTGGCTTTCTGTTTTGGATTAAAAACAGTAAACCTTCCAGTGCCATAAGCATAAATGTAATTACAATATTCATGTGCTTGTGAGCACTGTGACTCATTTTTTCAGTCATTCTTAGTATTTCCTCAGCTTTCTGAACTCACTGGTATTCTCAATATGTTCAAACTGCCATATATCTACTAACATGCTAGTAAACCTCATTAAAAAAAAAAAAAAGAGAAAGGAGGACTCTAAGCAAAGTATCCCCTTCTGTATCTGTAGAATAACCTTAGGCAGTCATTTGCATGCCCCAAAATAATAAAACAACTTAAGTAACAACATAAGACTTGAAGAAACTGATGCATGTAGTTAGATGAGCATATGTTAGGAGTATGATGAGAGGTTTTGCAGGAATTCTCATACCTGTACTTCAGTGGATTATTTCATGAACTCTTGCAAATAACTTAGCCCAAATACCCAGTTTTTCCTTTCTCCTATTTTTTACAATGATTTTCATTAAGCAGTTGTACTTAGCTCCTTAAGAGATTTTTTTTCTGGTTTTATATTTAGTTCCCTTTTTAGGTTATCAATGCATAGAGTCACATAGTCATTTTGATTGGAAAAGACTTTTAAGTCTATCAATTCCAACCATTAACATAGCACTGCCAAGTTCATCACTAAATATGTCCCTCAGTGCTACAGCTACTTTTCTTTTGAAAATCTCTGGAGATGGTGACTCCACTACTTCCCTTGGCAGCTGTTACAAAACCTGACAATCCTTTTGGTGGAAAAATTCTTCCTAATATCTAACACAAACCTCRCTTGATGCAACAGAAGAGTATTTCCTCTCATACTGTTGCTTGTTAACTGGGAGAAGAGGCCAAGCCCTACCTGGCTACAGTCTCAGGAATTGAAGAGAGAAGTAAGGTCCCCCCTGAGCCTCCTTTTCTCCAGATAAAACAACCCCAGCTCCCTCAGCTGCTCCTCACAGGACTTGTACTCCAGACCCTTCAGCAGCTTCGCTGCCATTCTGTGGACACRCTCCAACACCTCAATGTCTTTACTGGAGTAAGGGGCCAAAAACCAAACAGAGGATTCAAGATGAGGCTTCACCAGTGCTGAGTACAAAGGAACAATCACTTCCCTGGTCCTGCTGACCACACTGTTCCAGATACAGGCCAGAATGCCCTTGGCCTTCTTGGCCCGCTGGGCACTGCTGGCTCATGTTCACTGTTCATGCTGTGGACCAGCAGCCCCAGGTCCTTCTCTGCTGTGCTGCTTCCTTGTCGCTCTGCCCCCAGCCCCTAGGGCTGCCTGGGGTTATTGTTGACCTTGTTGATCCTCATACAACTGGCCTTGTCCCAATGATCCACCCTGTCCAGATCCCTCTGCAGAGCTTTCCTGCCTTCCAGCAGATCAACTCCCATCTAACTTGGTGTCACCTGCAAACTGACTGAGGGTGCCCTCAATCCCTTCACCCAGGTCGTTGATAACGACAGGAAGCAGGAGTGGTCCTAACACTGAACCCTGGAGAGCCCTACTAGTGATCATCTGCCAGCTGAACTCACCTCCATTCACCACCACTGGCCAGCCAGGCAGCCAGTTTTCTACCCAGTGAACAGTGCACCTACCCAAGCCATGAGCAGCCTGTTTCTCCAGAAGAATACTGTGAGAGACAGTGTCAAAGCCCTCCAGTTTTAGCTGTAGATGTGCTGTGTTTTAATTTTTAATTTTAAATTAGTGGCTTATAACTGAGACGTAACTGCCTTTAATGACTGATGTAAAACAGAAAAAGAGGGGAAACAAAAGGCAATATGCCTTTTCTTGAACCATTGTCATAAATCTTGCAGGTATGTAATTAGGCTTAGCACTGCTTTGATAAAAGTTCAGTGTTTCATGTACATACAAGGTGATGAGCTATGACCTAATTCTTCAACATGTGTACCACACATGATTAACATAAAGAATCCCATATTAGCTCAGCCTGGTTTCAAAGCAATCCCATCTGTGGTTTCTATGTGTGAATACATCCGTATGCAAACTGAAGTACAGAGATCCATGCAAGTACTGGCTTTACTCTGAGATGCAAGCAGACCATGAGTGAGTAACTGCATAGCTCTCACCATGCAGGAATTACCTTCTACTTATACTTCCATTTAAYTCCCCCTTTCTCCCCTTTCTTGTTTCTGTGCCTGAGAAGAATTTGGTCTCTTCTCAGTTTAAGCATACCTGACTGTACAGGCTCTGGAAAGCAGAGCAGCATTACACTCCGCTGTCTAGGGCTTCTTTATCACAGGCATATTTTAGGACAGAGATTAAAGCCAAATGGCCCTCATTATCAGCTCTCTGCTTTTCCTGACATTTTATTCATAGTTAGATCCTACTAAATTAATGCACACGCTGTAGGTACGATGGAAGGATGTAAGTTCATTCATATATAAATGGCCAGGAGTACAAGATGTCCAGGTCTTTCCAAAAGTGCCTTTCCATCCTGTAGTTGCTGGAGACAGGCACTCTCTAAGTTGGTGGCAGTTCTCATACAAGGTTCTACAAGGTATTTCATGTTTTATACAGACTGAAAATCCTCTGTAGCTGTGATGTCAATGCATGCCATGTATGCCATGTGTGCCATGAATGACACCATTAAAACAAATATGTAAAAACATTTAAAGAGGAAACTGAGAAAAAACTAAGACTTAAAATGAGGGACAATATTAACCAGAAAATAGACTGTATTGATTTAATATCCGCTTAATTGTTGCAACCTCATTGTCCTTTGCCTATACACCATGCACGGTTACTTATAACACTGTAAGTAGCATCAGAGTTGAGACTCCAGCCTTCCTGTGGGAATAGCTGTGATAAAGAGCTCTTCCCAGTGACAAGCCTCTAAAGGGCAGCTGAGCAGTTCTCATTTTACCCATTAGAAGGCAGGAGAACACACACAAAACTCGATCTCTGCTGTTTCACTTCACTGAGCCTGTTTCATCACTTGCATCGATTTTGCCACATGTCCTGCATAAAAGTCATAACCTTATGGAAACATCCCCATCTGCTCCCAGAAAAATTGCTGGGATGCTGCATCATCATTCTTCTAAATCATCATTCTTCTACATCATCATTTTTCTACATCAGGATCTGGTGAAGGACCAAATTCACCTATTCCTTAGTTAAAATCAAGAGGAGGCAGTGCTAATGATTTTGGCAGAGCTGCTCCAATACATATCAGATGAAACCTTTCTTTCAAATGCTATTTCCCTCATCATGATTTTAATCTGAACAGGTTTCTTTTCCCTTTAAGCACTCTGGACTGCATCAGCTCTGATGGGGGGAGCTGAGAGTGAAAGCGTGAGCTCTGAGAGGGGGAGCTGAGCTGGATCTGCACATGTCCCATGGTGTGTGGATCATAGGTTGGAAATCATAGGTTTGCATTATRTGTATGCAAGGAATATTAACCCAAGGACAGCAGTACAGTCATGGTGCAGCTTCCACAACAGAACTGCCTTGTCCCATGMTGGGTGGATAGGGCTATATCCATGTTCACTTCTTGGCTGTTCAGATTGAGACAATGGGGAAAATAGCATTTGAAAAGAACAGTTTAACCTGGTACAAATTGGAGCAGCTCTATCAAAGTCACTGATAATACTGCCTCCACTTGACTGTAGTTAGGTAATAGATGAAGAATTTGTAAATAAGTTTAGTAGCAGCAACGTAAAGGAAACCTTTGAAAGAGACATGAGCTGTTATGGGGCTGCCTTACTAGTAAGTGTGCCTGATCAACAATTTTTAAAACTTGTTTTAAAAAAGCAGCATTGGTGGGACAAATTTATGTATCATCCTTGCAGAAAAACAGCAAGGTGACCATGAAATTATTCTTTTATGATAATGAAGAGGTATTGAGACATTCAAAGAAAAAAACAAAACCACACGGATGCTGTCTAAAAAACAAACCAGGACTGTTCCAGTTAGAGTAGAACCTGCCTGCAAAAATAAAGGACTCTCATGAATAATGCAGTGGATTAAATATCTTTTTTTATGTTGTTACCAACTCACCTGTTTTTCCAAATGGCATTATTATAAGTCAGACTTGAATGGTTTTCCCATTTTGTTTTTCTTTCGTATTTCCTTCCATTTTTCTTTTTTTTTTTTACTGAAAACAGTGAAAGGAAGACATTTTTGTAGTGAGAATATAATTTCTGCTGATCATATATCACTTGCAAGCTGAGTGAATTTGTTCCACGTGATGTTTGAACATATACTGCATAAAATGTTTGGCAATATAGAGAATCTGGTAAAAAGGTGCCTAGTGTATTTTCATTACAGACATGTATTTGAATTAGCATTTAATTAGTAATGCACATAAATACATCTGGAGATCTGAGAGTGAATCCCCTTCCTCCTCTGATTTTGCTTGAGATAAAGAAGCCCTGATTTATTGTTCAGTAGCAAAGATCAGAGACTGTCTGAGGTGTAGAAAATAGGAGAAATATTCTGTCTGCACATTCACATGTAGTGCACTGCCATTGCCTTGAAAATGCAGTTCCTTGGTTAGCAGAGGTTTGGTATCTGTGTAGAAGGGTACATGTATGGTATCATCTTTAATAAACAAGGGCTGTTATAGGGTAATGCAGAGTTTACACCTCAGGGTGACTGATCAGTCAGCAGCAGGTGGCTGTGATGTCACTTCTGCCTTTTGCTGCCTGATTATACCCAAACTCTCATCATCTCTCTAGTGCTTAGGGGATGTGGACTATTGGAATACTCTGCATGTTTCCCTCTGAAATTGAAAGACTGTCACAGTTATGTTTGTCTAGTTGAATTGAGTATTTCTTTAGGCTAAGGTCAGTTCTCTGCTTAATCCTCCTCACCTTTACCTTTACTCCAAATAGAACTGCAGTTTTTCATTACTTATTTCAGTTTTCCTAGAAAAAACTTGGTAAATGCAACCATCTTGTTGTTCAGCCAAGTGAAATAGGACAGTTTTACAAGGCACATTCAACACAAGATGCTGAGTGTGGGTGGCATGTTGCTTGCCTGATGTTTTTAGCACAAATTCTCACTAAAGCATTAGAGTTTTGGTATCAGAGAAATATGCTAATTCAAATCAACATGCAAATCGAGGAAATAACTAAAAGCATGAATGTTGACCTTTCTTAGTGGAAAATGAGGCAATCATATTTGAAAGTTYTCTAGGCAGGTTTCCTATTAAAATAATTTGAGAAAGAACCACAGCAAAATCGTTTTCCCTTATTGATCATATCTTTCATCCAAGACACATAGCCTGTAATTTGAGAAAACTGTTTCTCTGCCACARTGTTTTGTTAACCTGACTTACCTTAATGCAGCTCAACTCAGCAGCAACATCAGAAATGGGAGCAGCAGGCACACTGAAAGCATARCATGGAGGTCTCTGCTGAAGATTTATCAAAGCCTGGGTGAACCTATGATAGGCTGGAAAAAATTCCTCTCATTTGATTTTTAGAATTTTGGTGTGAATCACACTGTGTTAACGAAACTTCCTTTGTCATTGAGGGAGAGAAGTTGGTACCTTTGGAGAGAGTCCTGCTGWATTTTATATCCCTGCAATAGATTGGATTGTGGTTTTCACTGYCCACATTAACTTCACTCTCAGGGARGCAGGAGAGACTGTAAACAAAGCTGGACCCTTCTGTTTGAAGTTTTACCTGGCCATATATTCCAACTTGTGCTACTTCCTGGGTGAGTGCTGTTGCTGTAGCTTTCCATGTTGATCATCTTAACCAATAGTTTCTCCTTTCCCTCTAGGAGCCAAGCCATGGTCCAACATCATGGAGATACTGGAGGAGAAGGATGGGGTTGATACGGAACTACTGGTTTATGCAATGACYTTGGTTAACAAGGTTTGTTTCCTTTGTTAGCATGACTGGTGCAGATATTAGCACTTTCAATTGTATAATGAACTTCCCAGTTTGAGAGCATTTGACAGAGGAGACCTGTCTTGCAGAAGTTGCAGGACAAGCTGGAATCAATCAGCGCACTCCTGATACTTGTGCTGCAGTCACCCAGAGGCAGGAGCAGAATTGTTATTTTGGTAGATGTTGTGTGGAATTGTGGTCTGCCATGGCTCCTCTCCCAGCACTGGCAATGCAGAGCTAAAGGAAAAAGCGACAAACTAACTCAACAGATTATCCAAGGGGAGAAGGAAAGCAAGCACTGGTGAAAAGAACATGCTCACAACATCTCGTGTCATGCACAAATTTCTAGTTCAGAAATTTTAATTTTTTTTCCTATATAGGATGAATTTAAGAGGTCTGAGTGCTAGTAAGAGTGCTTCTGCTTAAAAAATCTAAGTTGCATTTTTTCTTATTTCCTTACATTTTCTGGTGACTAGATTTAATAGTCATAGTTTTGTAGTAAAGTCCAGTGTTTTCTGAAATATTCACTTATGTTGTTGGAGGGAGAAAATGGAAAGACCTTGAAAGTTAGAAATTTATTAGTGTAAATTCCTTAAAAATCAGCATCTAGTCCTAGACAAACTGTAGGAGGGGAGGACTAAAATTAAAGAATCATTCTTTCAAAGAGCACAGAAAGTCAGCATACCTCTTGGCAAATAAAATAACTGTGTGGTTTATGGTTATACTTAATAGGGTGGAGTATTAGGAAATATTATTATTACTCATTGTATTCACTTGCAGATCCTGACTTTGTTCGTGGTGGTCATACACCAAGTTGCCAGCTTATTGGGCTCTTGGCTGCATGATTGGAATTGTGGGTTGCTTTTTCATTGGTTTAATTTTTGGGGGAGTTTTATGATTTTTTAATGTCAGATATTTTCCAGCAAATATGCTTAAGAGAGATTAACCCCTCCTGTTGACATTACTGATCTTAGTGTACTTTTGCTTAGAGTCACCCTCGTTCCTGCTTCCTTGATTAATAAGGCTCCTCTTGAGTTAAAAGGATCACCTKTCCTTACTGCTGTATTCTTTCTGAAAAGCATCACCAGTTACATTGCTTCTGTCTGTAGCKGCTATTAAAGCCAAAGTGATTTGTCTTTAATGTCTCTGCTTTACACCTTGTTGTTTACTGATTATACCTCTGTGTACTGATTCCTCTTTCTCAGACAKTTTTCTTCATCATTCATGCAGTTGTAACTTACCTGGTGTTTGATTTTCTTGAAATTTTTRTTCCCTGCTGACTCTTTTATTATCCTGCTGTTGATTCCTTTAGTCTGAGCTTTTCAGTATACTTAAAGCTATTTTAGGAGGAGGTAGTTCTTTACAAATACAAAAAAAGAAAAAAAACATCTGACAGTCAAAGGAGCAAGGCAGTTATGAAGATCAAGAAAGAGAGGAATTCCACAAATCCACACTTATAATTATGATCTGGCTTATGGGCAGCTTTATGATGTTTTTAATGGGATATTTTTCATGATTATAGAGAAAACAGCAAGCAGCATGTAACAGTTGTAATTTCTTTCCCAAGAGAGATTACAAAGAAGGCTCATATGGTTTCAGCTTCTCTAGGAAAGGAAATGTCAAAGTTTTCAGTGCAGGCAGAGTCCTCATGAAGGAYCTGTCTTAAGGAAGCATGCTTGTGCTTCTTTCTCCACGAATCCATTTACAGACTGTTTTACTTCCTGCTCCAGAAAAGGAAATGCATCTGCCCAATCCTTTTATACTCTCCCTCTCTTTTGTTGGTGCTTAACCAATTTACTTATGCTAATATTTTATTAACCCTTTCTTATTTGTGAGGATTTTGGCATTAATGAATCTCTTAGATGAGAGTGATCCCAATGCAGATACTTCTGGTTATGTATAGTTCCAGTATAACCTTTGTAATATTCTTGGATTGGTTAGAAATTGAATTTGATGCTTTAGGCTCTGACAGTGTATCTGTGAGTTTAATGATAAACTGTGCAAAAGAAAAATATTTTACTTCTGTACTTGGGAGTTCAGTTGCCTAGTTCTGGTCAATAACATGCAGTGAAAATTGGATTTATGCTGCTGTGTGAMTTAAAATTATAGTAACCAATAAAAGGCTGCTGACAATAGCAGTTGCCRGTAAATACTACCTTATGCTGCTGATTTTTTGAGTCTTGTGTTACCTTGGAGTTTAAAAAAGCTATATTTGAAGGTGGGTGATCTGGATAKCAACACTAAGAGAATTTCCTGTTGTTTTTGGAAGCAAACAATCAGAAGATCTAACTGTTCCTCCACCTTTTTGCCGATAAAACTGCACATTTTAGTGTGCATGAATGCACTCAAGTCAGAATAGTTGCTGTCTGTGTTTTTCATTTGACACTGAAAGCCTCATGGTTGAACAGTTTTCTATTATAATATTTCCACATCCAAGTTAAAGCTCCATTGAATATGCAATGTGATAACTTCATTTACTGAATCCTCAGATTTTAACTCAGTGCTAGGTGTCAACTTAGGAAGGAACAAAATAAATGTGGTATCTGTTTTCAGCTCTGTTCAGGACATTCTAGTTTCATTGTCTTCAGTGGGTTCTAAACAGAGGCTTAAATACTGTCCTGGGAAGAGACAAATTCTTAATTAAAGCCTGAACATATAACCTTAACACTTAATTGATCTTTGTGCTAAGAATTCCTGTTGTGGTGGATTTCACCAGTCAATAATCCTATAATGTGATCGAAGAAGAAAATGTTGCTGTGTTGTGTTTAGTTTGAAAAAAATAAAATGAAAAAGTACCTTGCTGATGMACATATTTCAGTGCCTCACATGACAGGAAAGAGGTGCTTTAAYAAGACAGCTGTGTCAGCTGCCTGTTTCTCATTACTCATGTAATCCAGACCCATTTTTTGAATGTAAAGTTGCTTAGTGTAGGGAGGCAGCCCCGAGTGGCTGCTCTTTCCTGCTCTCTGCTGTTCAGAGCCACTTTGGAAAAGATGGGCTCCAGAAAAACAGCAATCACTGGGTGCAGTGCATCCCATCCCATCCCAGGCATGAGAAGATGTAACACTCTTTCAAGAGGGTGTGGGTTTTGCATCTCTTTCCTTTGCTCTTTCTGTCTTCTACAGGGAATATAGATAAATTACTTAGCTAATTGCATGGGAGAGAGTAAACTACTTCAGAGTAAACTTTTCTCTGATGAGCTAATCCAGAAAAATTGTGTTGCTTCCAGCCTGCACTCTCAGGTATTTTGTAGAATCAGCTCTGCATAGACTGGTTCCTGTGGTGAGGTATGTGATGCTCTGCAAGTAGGTTGCACAGTGTGTTCAATAGTTTCTGGTCAACATGTGCAGGATTAAACTAGTTTTTCTGCATCATGCATAAGGAGCAGTAAAAAAATCAGCACAAACTGACCAGAAATCAGTAGTAAGCCAGAATAGGAGTTGAGGAGTCAGTGTATCTTTAATAAGGCTTTTTCATTTGGAAGGGAGGAGAGGATTCACTATCTCTGTAATACAAAACAATTTGTGCTCAGGGAACATTACTGCTGCTGGAGGTGTGGAGGACAGTAGGCACTCGGTGCAGGATATTTCCCGCTATCCTGACATCACACAGCTGTGCATTGGAATTTTTCTTCTTAAAGCTAAACTTACAGAAATCAGTAGGAACTGAGCTTTGCTCATTTTTGCTCTCTCTTTGCTTTTGTCCCTCAGTTTGATGGTTTAACATTCTCTGTTCTTTAAGTCTGTACCTGAATGAAGCCAGGAAGACTCAAACTGTGTATTTTAAAGACCCACATTTTCCATACTTTATTGTATGAAATAACAACATTGATTTGTTTTGCCAATTATTTGTTTTTCTGCACAGAGTTGTTTGTTAAAAGCTGTGCCACTTGTTTTTTTATTTTCTATCAGTGTTTCTAATCCCACATCATGGGTTTTACTTTATTGAAATCATACATAGCACCACTTGCCACCCGCTTTTAAAGCCCTTTGTTTAATTCTTTTCAAAACAAACAGATTTAAATGTTTTTCCTTTGATTCTTAGACGCTGTCAGGATTGCCAGATCAAGACTCTTTCTACGATGTGGTGGACTGTCTGGAAGACCTAGGCATTGAAGCTATTTCACAGAGACACTTGAACAAGAAAGGAACAGACTTGGACTTAGTTGAGCAATTTAACATTTATGAGGTAACATAACATGCCCTGTTTTATGCATCTTACAGCTTGTGCAAACTTCAAAGCTGAGAGGGGGGGGGGGGAATGTAACCTGGGTGAAATTTGGTTATCTCTTCTATTTTAAAAGGAAAACATCTGGTTGTTGGAAGCATTATACACATTTGTGTAAGTGACTTGCTACGGGACATGGCTGCATTTAATGCAAAAGCATTTCATATCAAAGCTGGGGCACAGTCCAAGGCAAACCATCACATTTACTAGCCTCCTTTCTGAAACTGCTAGTTACACATTCTGAAGCAAGTAGAAGTTCTTTCCATGTGCAAAAGTATTCAGCTYGTGAAAAAGGTTCGGCTGAGCTCAACTTCACAAATACCACTTGTTCTGCAACTGAATATCCAGCAAGTCCATGTTTATGAGTTTACACTGGAYCAGCTCCTATGCAGTTTGCAGCTATGGAGCAATGGGTGATTCCACATTTACCACTTAGGTATAAAATAGCTACTTCTGAAGCATTTATATATAGGGGTAGGATATCCAGTTTCTTAATAATTAGCCTCTTTTCAGACTGGGAAGTGTTGGAGCGAGGAGGTTTAGGCTGAAGTTGTAATGTAAATGTGAATTAACGTTCCAACGTGATTAAATTAAATTACTTCATCTCTGCCTAAGTCCAGCGAAGGATTTGATAGATTTGATTCTCCATTTTCTCCATCAACTCTATACCCATGCCACTTTACTAACTAGCAGAGTTAAGCTTTATATACAGCAATTTTCAGAAAGAACCAAGCCAAAATAGGAGCAAGAGAATGAGGGGGCTCAATATTCTTCTTTCTTTTTCTATCATCAGAGGCATCAGTTTTGTAAAACCCTTTTTAAAAAGTGGTGATTAATCTTAAAAGCATGAGTTGTTTCTTTGTGCATGCTGCACCTACTGAAAGAATTAACTGCAGAATTGGCTTAGTTGGGTGCCAGCTTTTTTTTGATGACCAAACTAAATTTAAACATGTCTATTCAGGTTCTTCCTTTTTTTCTCCCAATTGTGTTTTTTACCTGAAAAATCTCTTTTGCCTCAGAAACCGATTTTACACCCTAGGTAGAGATATCTCGTTCCCCCTTTGTTGATTTGTTTGTTTTTTTTTTACATCATTTCTGGTAAGAATTACCCGAGTAACAAGACTAATAGAAACAAGATAGGCATTCTTCTGATCACACACATTGCCCTTTCTGTGCCTCTGCCTATTTGAGTGGATGCTTCTCATATAATGATTTTTAAATGTTAGGCTGTGTTTCAGATTCGATCCACTAGTAACTGTGTTGTTTCTGCCAGGGATATCTCTCCTYATGTACCATAAAACTTTGTTTCTATTAAAGTTTTTTCACATTGGCACATCAAGAGCATGCAGTAGCTCAAGATACTCGGTGTTGCAACCATGTTTTAGTGCTCTGCTATTTCCAGCACTCAAGATGGTAACTGCCCCATAATCACTACAAGTGTCATGTCTGAACGTGAGGAAATGTTGAATCAATTCATCTATGGAGTTTTTTTCCTGTTGAATTCACTAAAGCCAAGTCTTCACCTAAGTATTCTGGAAAGAAATAAAGAGAATGAGCTGTCCAAGACTGCTTCGTTTCCTTGAAAATTCAGTCCTACATTAAAAAGAGAACTAACAGATTAGGAGATATATAAATGTGTTGTTACAGGGCCTATAGCATTGTGTGCCAGGCATTGGTCAATAAATCAGCACTGCCACGCTGCACTAATGGATAGACAGCAACTTTCAGGGATAACTGTAAATAGTGATGCTGATAGAATTTGGTTGTGTAGAGATCAGTAAATTTTTAAGCACAGGTGTGAAGGCCTGTGGTTTCTGAAGCAACTGTGTCAGCAGCCTCAGCCTTCTCCCTTCCTTCCTCAGGTGACGCTGAGGCACGAAGATGGGGATGAGAGCGCTGAGCCCCCTCCGAGCGGGCGCAAGGACCGCAGGAGGGCCAGCCTGGGCGCAGGGGAGCGCCGGGGGCTGGAGCGCCGGCGGAGCCGCAGGCACTCGGCACAGAACATCAAGAGCACTTTATCGGCCCCCGCCAGCCCCTGCGGGCCGTCCAGCTTCACACTGAGCCACGGGCAGCGTGCAGAGGAGCTCAGTGAGAGGTAAGGGCAGCAGCTGACGGGTGCTCCTTTCTTCTCTCGCTCCTTTCTGTTCCTTGCGCTGCGTTAATATGACAGGCTTTCCTCCATCTTCCTCTTTTCATTGAAATAAAAATTAAAAAAMCATATTCAGAGTTGAAACACCTGCACAAAAAGGAAATGGATTTGTAGGTGACTTACCCACGTTGTTAAGTTCTTTGGCAGCATCCATCCTAAGTAAGTGGACCCAAACCACATGAGGTAGAGCTTTTGGTATGGGAACTAACTCAGCTTAATTTCATCCATTGACAGATTTTATGTTCACTCTGTCCACATAACAGAAGATTGTAACAAGAGCATGGTAACATTAATTCAGAGCTATTAGTTCTGTGTATGTTACAGTTTCATTCTCCTTTTTTTCCCTCCTTTTCATTCCAGCATAAATATTTGCCTTTGAGGCTACACTGTGGTAGTGAATATATCTAACATTTTGTAATTATCAAAAGGGAGGCAGTAATGGGTAGCTGAGCAGCAATCTGCAGCAGTGAAATCAGTCAAAGTTAGTGTCTTTGCCAGTCCTATGGTGGTTGATGTAGGCTGTGTGTGCTTAGGAAAAAAAGGAGCTGCAGAACCTCAGCATATCTGASTGCTGCACAAGAGGCCTGGAATTAATTTCGCCAAAGTTAGATGTCTGATCACCTCTCCTCTCTTTGATGTCAGTGGAGTGCAGCAAGCACTGGTGGGCCTTCTATTATCTAATGTGTTCTACACGCCTGAAATTTCAACCAAGATGAATCATGAGACTGCCTGTTGGCTGKCTCTAAGGGGAATCTGCCTGACTAGCTCAGGTGGAGAGACACAAGCTGCAGRCAGCAAAAGCTGGACACTGTCAGCTCTTGCTGAAGATGCAATTTGAAATTCTGAAAGCATGGAGTGTACGAGAGCATATCTCTTATTAATTATAACATTATATTAATTATAACATTTGAGAAGTTCATGCAAGATTCTGTTGGTTAGCACGGGCTGTAAACTGAGAGCCTCGGTTACAGGTAAAGCAGTCCTTGCAGAAAGAGCTGGGTTGGCTAAAGTTTGATGGATTCTGGCAATATGAAAATATAAGGCTCCAGATAACTGAAACAGTAGTTGCATGTTGTATACCCCATAATAGCACTCCCTTT
>NW_026623370.1:888465-889745 GCF_030028575.1 Malurus melanocephalus
TTTGCATTCAACAACACATTCATGCTTGTTTTCCATCACCTTCTGTGGCCTGGTCTTTAGTGGGCTGACACCTGAGAGCCCCATGGTCTTACACACTGATAACAAGGATGACAGTGCATTTGAGGATGAGTTTAAAGCATCTTCAGCGTGAGTACAGCTGGGGCCTTCAGCTGCTCTGCATGGGATGCCTTGTGCATGACCTTGGGCGCTGCTTCAGCAMTTAACAATGTGACTGGGAATCTGTATCCATGGATGTGGAGCAGATATTTATGATTTATATGATATATATGATCTTTTTTTCATTAGACTTATGAATTTAGGCTGGAAATGAGGAGGTGCTTCAAAGCCACAGAAATTGCTCATTTCATTACTGTTAACTAATTAAACAAATAGAAACTATCTAGGACAACTTCTACCAATATGTTTTCCCACTATTAWTGTGTGTGCTTGCTAGCTTTATTTTGCAGTCTTCAGTAACTCCTAATAAATATGTATTTGAGCTGATTTTTAGTAGGAATAGAATAGAGGGAATAAAAACACAACAGATTAATTTCAGAAGCTCTTTGAAATATTTTTTTACTAACATAACATAATTTCAATGATCATTCTACTTTTTTGAAAAGAAAAAAAATTATCCAGTTCAGCTCCACACACCCTTTGACATATTTTAAAGCATAATTTAAGTTGAAATGCAAGAAAGAAGTCTTTATCTAAGTAGTCAAATTTRATTTCATGTTGCAGTTGTTTTCTGTAGGAAAATAATTAAATTCTCTTCAACTCCATTTGGAATGTCCAACTTACTCACCTGGCTCTGTAAGGAAACAGGCATTCAATTATGAATGTGTGAAGCTCTGATCTTTAMTTTGCATATTAGTTAAATAAAAATYCKKCCTCAGCCCCCACCTCCATTCTCCAGTCCTCTTAGCAGGTAAAGGCAGGGAATATTACTTGTAGCTGGCAAATCAGATTTTTTCCCATTAGAGATTACAGTCTACAAAGTGTGTTCAGGATTTGAAGATGCAAGTTCTGTGCTCAGTGAAATGTTTTAAGTTACCGTAAAAAGAAGTTAGTCAGCTGCTGGATCTTCTATAATTCCTGTTTTTCTGGTAAAGTGTTTCTGGTAAACAAATGTTTCAGATAAGCAGATTCTGTCCTTTGCATTTTTAGATTCATTATCTGCCCAAATCTGTAGATGTGGTAGGAAGAGGAAAAACAGCCTTCCTGCTTTATCATATTCCAGCAAGTCTCAACTTTCAGTGAAATAGTCCAGATGTGTGCAA